>NW_026780470.1:0-34193 GCF_030144855.1 Hypanus sabinus | reverse complement strand
GCAAGGCAACAACGCCCCTCCCCCATCAACAAGGCAATGACCCCCCTCCCCATCAACAAGGCAATGACCCCCTCCCCCATCAACAAGGCAATGACCCCCCTCCCCATCAGCAAGGCAATGAACCCCCCTCCCCCATCAACAAGGCAATGACCCCCCTCCCCATCAACAAGGCAATGACCCCCTCCCCCATCAACAAGGCAATGACCCCCCCTCCCCATCAGCAAGGCAATGAACCCCCACCCCCCATCAACAAGGTAACGACCCCCCTCCCCCATCTGCAAGGCAACGATCCCCTCCCCCATCAGCACGGCAACGACCCCCCTCCCCCATCAGCAAGGCAACGATCCCCCTCCCCCATCAACAAGGCAATGAACCCCCTCCCCATCAGCAAGGTAACGACCACCCTCCCCCATCAGCAAGGCAATGACCCCCCTCCCCATCAGCAATGATCCCCCTCCCCCATCAACAAGGCAACGATCCCCCTCCCCCATCAACAAGGCAACGACCCCCTCCCCCATCAGCAAGGCAACGATCCCCCTCCCACATCAACAAGGCAACAACCCCCCTCCCCCATCAGCAAGGCAACGATCCCCCTCCCCCATCAACAAGGCAACAACCCCCCTCCCCCATCAGCAAGGCAACAATCCCCCTCCCCCATCAACAAGGCAACGACCACCCTCCCCTATCAGCAAGGCAACGACCACCCCTCCCCCATCAGCAAGGCAACAACCCCCCCTCCCCCATCAGCAAGGCAACGACCCCCCCCCCCCATCAACAAGGCAACGAACCCCTCCCCTATCAGCAAGGCAACGACCACCCCTCCCCCATCAGCAAGGCAACGACCCCCTCCCCCATCAGCAAGGCAAACAATCCCCCTCCCCCCATCAGCAACCCCCCTCCCCCATCAGCAAGGCAACAACACCCCTCCCCCATCAGTAAGGCAACGACCCCCTCCCATCAGCAAGGCAATGACCCCCTCCCCCATCAGCAAGGCAAACAATCCCCTCCCCCATCAACAAGGCAACAATCCCCCCTCCCCATCAGCAGGGTAACACAATCCCCTCCCCCATCAGCAAAGGCAACAACCCCCCTCCCCAATCAGCAAGGCAACGACCCCCTCCCCCATCAGCAAGGCAACAATCCCCTCCCCCATCAACAAGGCAACGACCCCCCCTCCCCCATCAGCAAGGGCAACGATCCCCTTCCCCCTTCAGCAAGGCACGATCCCCTCCCTCATCAGCAAGGCAACGACCCCCCTCCCCCATCAACAAGGGCAATGACGCCCCTCCCCCATCAACAAGGCAACGATCCCCTCCCCCATCAGCATGGCAATGACCCCCCTCCCCATCAGCAAGGCAATGAACCCCCCTCCCCCATCAGAAAGGCAACTACCCCCCTCCCCCATCAGCAAGGTAACGGACCCCCCCTCCCCATCAGCAAGGCAACAAATCCCCTCCCCCATCAACAAGGCACAATCCCCCTCCCCCATCAGCAGGGCAACAATCCCCTCCCCCATCAGCAAGGCAACAACCCCCCTCCCCAATCAGCAAGGCAACGACCCCTCCGCATCAGCAAGGCAACAATCCCCCTCCCCCCATCAACAAGGCAACGACCCCCCCCTCCCCCATCAGCAAGGCAACGATCCCCTTCCCCCATCAGCAAGGCAACGACCCCCCTCCCCCATCAACAAGGCAATGACCCTCCTCCCCCATCAACAAGGCAACGATCCCCTCCCCCATCAGCAAGGCAACGACCCCCTCCCCCATCAACAAGGCAATGACGCCCCTCCCCCATCAACAAGGCAACGATCCCCTCCCCCATCAGCATGGCAATGACCCCCCTCCCCATCAGCAAGGCAATGAACCCCCTCCCCCATCAGCAAGGCAACTACCCCACTCCCACATCAGCAAGGCAAAGATCCCCCTCCCCCCATCAACAAGGCAACAATCCCCTCCCCCATCAACAAGGCAACGATCCCCCTCCCCCATCAGCAAGGTAACGACCCCCCTCCCCATCAGCAAAGTAACCGACCCCCCTCCCCCATCAGCAAGGCAATGACCCCCCTCCCCATCAGCAAGGCAACGACCCCCTCCCACATCAGCAAGGCAACAATCCCCCTCCCCCATCAGCAAGGCAACAATCCCCCTCCCCCATCAGCAAGGCAACGACCCCCCTCCCCCATCAGCAAGGCAAAGATCCCCCTCCCCCATCAACGGCAATGACCCCCCTCCCCATCAGCAAGGCAATAACCCCCCTCCCCCATCAGTAAGGCAATGACTCCCCTCCCCCATCAACAAGGCAACAACCCCCTCCCCCATCAGCAAGGCAACGACCACCCTCCCCCATCAGCAAGGCAACGATCCCCTCCCCCATCAGCAAGGCAATGACCCCCCTCCCCATCAGCAAGGCAATGACCCCCCTCCCCATCAACAAGGCAATGACCCCCCCTCCCCATCAGCACGGCAATGAACCCCCTCCCCCATCAACAAGGAAATGACCCCCCCTCCCCATCAACAAGGCAATGACCCCCCTCCCCATCAGCAAGGCAATGAACCCCTCCCCCATCAACAAGGCAATGACCCCCCCTCCCCATCAACAAGGCAATGACCCCCTCCCCCATCAGCAAGGCAATGACCCCCCCTCCCCATCAGCAAGGCAATGAACCCCCTCCCTCATCAACAAGGTAACGACCCCCCTCCCCCATCAGCAAGGCAACGACCCCCCTCCCCCATCAGCAAGGTAACGACCCCCCTCCCCCATCAGCAAGGCAACAACGCCCCTCCCCCATCAACAAGGCAATGACCCCCCCTCCCATCAACAAGGCAATGACCCCCTCCCCCATCAACAAGGCAATGACCCCCCTCCCCATCAGCAAGGCAATGAACCCCCTCCCCCCATCAACAAGGCAATGACCCCCCTCCCCATCAACAAGGCAATGACCCCCCTCCCCCATCAACAAGGCAATGACCCCCCTCCCCATCAGCAAGGCAATGAACCCCCTCCCCCATCAACAAGGTAACGACCCCCCTCCCCCATCTGCAAGGCAACGATCCCTCCCCCATCAGCACGGCAACGACCCCCCTCCCCCATCAGCAAGGCAACGATCCCCCTCCCCCATCAACAAGGCAATGACCCCCTCCCCATCAGCAAGGTAACGACTCCCCTCCCACATCAGCAAGGCAATGACCCCCCTCCCCATCAGCAATGATCCCCCTCCCCCATCAACAAGGCAAAGATCCCCCTCCCCCATCAACAAGGCAACGACCCCCTCCCCCATCAGCAAGGCAACGATCCCCCTCCCCCCATCAACAAGGCAACAACCCCCCTCCCCCATCAACAAGGCAACAATCCCCCTCCCCCATCAGCAAGGTAACGACCCCCCTCCCAATCAGCAAAGTAACGACAACTCCTCCCCCATCAGCAAGGCAATGACCCCCGTCCCCATCAACAAGGCAACGACCCCCCTCCCCCATCAGCAAGGCAATGACCCCCCTCCCCCATCAGCAAGGCAATGACCCCCCCTCCCCATCAGCAAGGCAACGATCCCCCTCCCCCATCAGCAAGGGCAATGACCCCCCTCCCCATCAACAAGGCAATGACCCCCCTCCCCATCAGCACAGCAATGAACCCCCTCCCCCATCAACAAGGAAATGACCCCCCTCCCCATCAACAAGGCAATGACCCACCTCCCCATCAGCAAGGCAATGAACCCCCTCCCCCATCAGCAAGGCAACGATCCCCTCCCCCATCAACAAGGCAATGACCCCCCGCCCCCATCAACAAGGAAATGACCCCCTCCCCATCAGCAAGGCGATCCCCCTCCCCCATCAACAAGGCAACGATCCCCCTCCCCCATCAACAAGGCAACGATCCACCTCCCCCATCAACAAGGCAATGACCCCCCTCCCCCATCAACAGGCAATGACCCCCCTCCCCATCAGCAAGGCGATCCCCCTCCCCCATCAACAAGGCAACGATCCCCCTCCCCCATCAACAAGGCAATGACCCCCCCTCCCCCATCAACAAGGCAATGACCCCCCTCCCCATCAGCAAGGCGATCCCCCTCCCCATCAACAAGGCAATGAACCCCCTCCCCCATCAACAAGGTAACGACCCCCCTCCCCCATCTGCAAGGCAACGATCCCCTCCCCCATCAACAAGGCAATGACCCCCCCTCCCCCATCAACAAGGCAACGATCCCCTGCCCCATCAGCAAGGCAACGACCCCCTCACCCATTAACAAGGCAATGACGCCCCTCCCCCATCAACAAGGCAACTATCCCCTCCCCATCAGCAGGCAACAATCCCCTCCCCCATCAGCAAGGCAACAACCCCCCTCCCCAATCAGCAAGGCAACGACCCCCCTCCCCATCAGCAAGGCAACAATCCCCTCCCCCATCAACAAGGCAACGGACCCCCCCCTCCCACATCAGCAAGGCAACGATCCCCTTCCCCCCATCAGCAAGGCAAACGACCCCCCTCCCCCATCAACAAGGCAATGACCCCCCTCCCCCATCAACAAGGCAACGATCCCCTCCCCCATCAGCAAGGCAACGACCCCCTCCCCATCAACAAGGCAATGACGCCCCTCCCCCATCAACAAGGCAACGATCCCCTCCCCCATCAGCATGGCAATGACCCCCTCCCCATCAGCAAGGCAATGAACCCCCACCCCCATCAGCAAGGCAACTACCCCCCTCCCCCATCAGCAAGGTAACGACCCCCCCTCCCATCAGCAAAGTAACGACCCCCCCTCCCCCATCAGCAAGGCAATGACCCCCCTCCCCATCAGCAAGGCAACGACCCCCCCTCCCACATCAGCAAGGCAACAATCCCCCTCCCCCATCAGCAAGGCAACAACCCCCCTCCCCCATCAGCAAGGCAACGACCCCCATCCCCATCAGCAAGGCAACGACCCCCTCCCCCCATCAGCAAGGTAACGACCCCCCTCCCCCATCAACAAGGCAACGACCCCCCTCCCCCATCAACAAGGCAACGATCCCCCTCCCCCATCAGCAAGGTAACGACCCCCCTCCCCATCAGCAAAGTAACGACCCCCCCTCCCCCATCAGCAAGGCAATGACCCCCTCCCCATCAACAAGGCAATGACCCCCCTCCGCATCAGCAAGGCAATAACCCCCCTCCCCCATCAGTAAGGCAATGACTCCCCTCCCCCATCAACAAGGCAACAACCCCCCTCCCCTATCAGCACGGCAACGACCACCCTCCCCCATCAGCAAGGCAACGATCCCCCTCCCCCATCAGCAAGGCAATGACCCCCCTCCCCTTCAGCAAGGCAATGACCCCCCTCCCCCATCAACAAGGCAATGACCCCCCTCCCATCAGCACGGCAATGAACCCCCTCCCCCATCAACAAGGAAATGACCCCCCTCCCCATCAACAAGGCAATGACCCCCCTCCCCATCAGCAAGGCAATGACCCCCCTCCCCATCAGCACAGCAATGAACCCCCTCCCCCATCAACAAGGAAATGACCCCCCTCCCCATCAACAAGGCAATGACCCCCCTCCCCATCAGCAAGGCAATGAACCCCCTCCCCCCATCAGCAAGGCAACGATCCCTCCCCCATCAACAAGGCAATGACCCCCCTCCCCCCATCAACAAGGAAATGACCCCCCCTCCCCATCAGCAAGGCGATCCCCCTCCCCCATCAACAAGGCAACGATCCCCCTCCCCCATCAACAAGGCAACGATCCACCTCCCCCATCAACAAGGCAATGACCCCCCTCCCCCATCAACAAGGCAATGACCCCCCTCCCCCATCAACAAGGCAATGACCCCCCTCCCCATCAGCAAGGCGATCCCCCTCCCCCATCAACAAGGCAATGAACCCCCCTCCCCCATCAACAAGGTAACGACCCCCCCTCCCCCATCTGCAAGGCAACGATCCCCTCCCCCATCTGCACGGCAACGACCCCCCTCCCCCATCAGCAAGGCAACGATCCCCCTCCCCATCAACAAGGCAATGACCCCCCTCCCATCAGCAAGGTAACGACCCCCCTCCCCCATCAGCAAGGCAATGACCCCCCTCCCCCATCAGCAATGATCCCCCTCCCCCATCAACAAGGCAACGATCCCCTTCCCCCATCAGCAAGGCAACGACCCCCTCCCCCATCAACAAGGCAATGACCCCCCCTCCCCCATCAACAAGGCAACGATCCCCTCCCCCATCAGCAAGGCAACGATCCCCCTCCCCCATCAGCAAGGCAACGACCCCCTCCCCCATCAACAAGGCAATGACGCCCCTCCCCCATCAACAAGGCAACTATCCCCTCCCCATCAGCAAGGCAATAACCCCCCTCCCCCATCAGTAAGGCAATGACTCCCCTCCCCCATCAACAAGGCAACAACCCCCCTCCCCCATCAGCAAGGCAACGATCCCCTCCCCTATCAGCACGGCAACGACCACCCTCCCCCATCAACAAGGCAATGACCCCCCTCCCCCCATCAGCAAGGTAACGACCCCCCTCCCCCATCAACAAGGCAACGATCCCCCTCCCCCATCAGCAGGCAATGACCCCCCTCCCATCAGCAAGGCAATGACCCCCCTCCCCATCAACAAGGCAATGACCCCCCTCCCCATCAGCACAGCAATGAACCCCCTCCCCCATCAACAAGGAAATGACCCCCCCTCCCCATCAACAAGGCAATGACCCCCTCCCCATCAGCAAGGCAATGAACCCCCTCCCCCATCAACAAGGCAATGACCCCCCTCCCCATCAACAAGGCAATGACCCCCTCCCCATCAACAAGACAATGACCCCCCTCCCCATCAGCAAGGCAATGAACCCCCTCCCCCATCAACAAGGTAACGACCCCCCCTCCCCCATCAGCAAGGCAACGACCCCCCTCCCCCATCAGCAAGGTAACGACCCCCTCCCCCATCAGCAAGGCAACAACGCCCCTCCCCCATCAACAAGGCAATGACCCCCCTCCCCCATCACAAGGCAGACCCCCCTCCCCATCAGCAAGGCAATGACCCCCTCCCCCATCAACAAGGCAATGACCCCCCTCCCCATCAACAAGGCAATGACCCCCTCCCCCATCAACAAGGCAATGACCCCCCTCCCCCATCAGCAAGGCAATGAACCCCCTCCCCCATCAACAAGGTAACGACCCCCCCTCCCCATTCTGCAAGGCAACGATCCCCTCCCCCATCAGCACGGCAACGACCCCCCCTCCCCCCATCAGCAAGGCAACGATCCCCCTCCCCCATCAACAAGGCAATGACCCCCCCTCCCCATCAGCAAGGTAATGACCCCCCCTCCCCATCAGCAAGGCAATGACCCCCCTCCCCATCAACAAGGCAATGACCCCCCTCCCCATCAGCAAGGCAATGAACCCCCTCCCCCATCAACAAGGCAATGACCCCCCTCCCCATCAACAAGGCAATGACCCCCTCCCCCATCAACAAGGCAATGACCCCCCTCCCCATCAGCAAGGCAATGAACCCCCCTCCCCCATCAACAAGGCAACAACCCCCCTCCCCCATCAGCAAGGCAACGATCCCCTCCCCCATCAGCAAGGCAACGATCCCCCCTCCCCCATCAGCAAGGGCAAT
The DNA here is from genome assembly GCF_030144855.1 of Hypanus sabinus. Taxonomy (NCBI): domain Eukaryota; kingdom Metazoa; phylum Chordata; class Chondrichthyes; order Myliobatiformes; family Dasyatidae; genus Hypanus; species Hypanus sabinus. The sequence continues at coordinate 26,612 of NW_026780470.1, read as the reverse complement.
GACCCCCCTCCCCATCAGCAAGGCAATGAACCCCCTCCCCCATCAACAAGGCAATGACCCCCCTCCCCATCAACAAGGCAATGACCCCCTCCCCCATCAACAAGGCAATGACCCCCCTCCCCATCAGCAAGGCAATGAACCCCCTCCCCCATCAGCAAGGCAACGATCCCCTCCCCCATCAGCAAGGCAACGATCCCCCTCCCCCATCAGCAAGGCAATGACCCCCCTCCCCCATCAGCAAGGCAATGACCCCCCTCCCCATCAACAAGGCAATGACCCCCCTCCCCATCAGCACGGCAATGAACCCCCTCCCCCATCAACAAGGAAATGACCCCCCTCCCCAACAACGCAATGACCCCCCTCCCCATCAGCAAGGCAATGAACCCCCTCCCCCATCAACAAGGCAATGACCCCCCTCCCCATCAACAAGGCAATGACCCACTCCCCCATCAAAAAGGCAATGACCCCCCTCCCCATCAGCAAGGCAATGAACCCCCTCCCCATCAACAAGGCAATGACCCCCCTCCCCATCAACAAGGCAATGACCCCCCTCCCCCATCAGCAAGGCAATGACCCCCCTCCCCATCAGCAAGGCAATGAACCCCCTCCCTCATCAACAAGGTAACGACCCCCCTCCCCCATCAGCAAGGCAACGACCCCCCTCCCCATCAGCAAGGTAACGACCCCCCTCCCCCATCAGCAAGGCAACAACGCCCCTCCCCCATCAACAAGGCAATGACCCCCCTCCCCATCAACAAGGCAATGACCCCTCCCCCATCAACAAGGCAATGACCCCCCTCCCCATCAGCAAGGCAATGAACCCCCTCCCCCATCAACAAGGCAATGACCCCCCCTCCCCATCAACAAGGCAATGACCCCCTCCCCCATCAACAAGGCAATGACCCCCCTCCCCATCAGCAAGGCAATGAACCCCCTCCCCCATCAACAAGGTAACGACCCCCCTCCCCCATCTGCAAGGCAACGATCCCCTCCCCCATCAGCACGGCAACGACCCCCCTCCCCCATCAGCAAGGCAAACGATCCCCCTCCCCCATCAACAAGGCAATGACCCCCCTCCCCATCAGCAAGGTAACGACTCCCCTCCCACATCAGCAAGGCAATGACCCCCCTCCCCATCAGCAATGATCCCCCTCCCCCATCAACAAGGCAACGATCCCCCTCCCCCCATCAACAAGGCAACGACCCCCCTCCCCCATCAGCAAGGCAACGATCCCCCTCCCCCATCAACAAGGCAACAACCCCCCTCCCCCATCAACAAGGCAACAATCCCCCTCCCCCATCAGCAAGGTAACGACCCCCCTCCCAATCAGCAAAGTAACGACACTCCTCCCCCATCAGCAAGGCAATGACCCCCGTCCCCATCAACAAGGCAACGACCCCCCTCCCCCATCAGCAAGGCAATGACCCCCCTCCCCCATCAGCAAGGCAAGGACCCCCCTCCCCATCAGCAAGGCAACGATCCCCCTCCCCCATCAGCAAGGCAATGACCCCCCTCCCCATCAACAAGGCAATGACCCCCCTCCCCATCAGCACAGCAATGAACCCCCTCCCCCATCAACAAGGAAATGACCCCCCCTCCCCATCAACAAGGCAATGACCCACCTCCCCATCAGCAAGGCAATGAACCCCCTCCCCCATCAGCAAGGCAACGATCCCCTCCCCCATCAACAAGGCAATGACCCCCCCGCCCCCATCAACAAGGAAATGACCCCCTCCCCATCAGCAAGGCGATCCCCCTCCCCCATCAACAAGGCAACGATCCCCCTCCCCCATCAACAAGGCAACGATCCACCTCCCCCATCAACAAGGCAATGACCCCCCTCCCCCATCAACAAGGCAATGACCCCCCTCCCCATCAGCAAGGCGATCCCCCTCCCCCATCAACAAGGCAACGATCCCCCTCCCCCATCAACAAGGCAATGACCCCCCTCCCCCATCAACAAGGCAATGACCCCCCTCCCCATCAGCAAGGCGATCCCCCTCCCCCATCAACAAGGCAATGAACCCCCTCCCCCATCAACAAGGTAACGACCCCCCTCCCCCATCTGCAAGGCAACGATCCCCTCCCCCATCAACAAGGCAATGACCCCCCCTCCCCCATCAACAAGGCAACGATCCCCTGCCCCATCAGCAAGGCAACGACCCCCTCACCCATCAACAAGGCAATGACGCCCCTCCCCCATCAACAAGGCAACGAACCCCTCCCCGATCAGCAAGGCAACGACCCCCCCTCCCCCATCAGCAAGGCAACGACCCCCTCCCCCAGCAGCAAGGCAACAATCCCCCTCCCCCATCAGCAACAACCCCCCTCCCCCATCAGCAAGGCAACGACACCCCTCCCCCATCAGCAAGGCAACGACCCCCTCCCGATCAGCAAGGCAACGACCCCCTCCCCCATCAGCAAGGCAACAATCCCCTCCCCCATCAACAAGGCAACAATCCCCCTCCCCATCAGCAGGGCAACAATCCCCTCTCCCATCAGCAAGGCAACAACCCCCCTCCCCAATCAGCAAGGCAACGACCCCCTCCCCATCAGCAAGGCAACAATCCCCTCCCCCATCAACAAGGCAACGACCCCCCCTCCCCCATCAGCAAGGCAACGATCCCCTTCCCCCATCAGCAAGGCAACGACCCCCCTCCCCCATCAACAAGGCAATGACCCCCCTCCCCCATCAACAAGGCAACGATCCCCTCCCCCATCAGCAAGGCAACGACCCCCTCCCCCATCAACAAGGCAATGACGCCCCTCCCCCATCAACAAGGCAACGATCCCCTCCCCCATCAGCATGGCAATGACCCCCCTCCCCATCAGCAAGGCAATGAACCCCCTCCCCCATCAGCAAGGCAACTACCCCCCTCCCCCATCAGCAAGGCAAAGATCCCCCTCCCCCATCAACAAGGCAACAATCCCGCTCCCCCATCAACAAGGCAACGATCCCCCTCCCCCATCAGCAAGGCAATGACCCCCCTCCCCATCAGCAAGGCAACGACCCCCCTCCCACATCAGCAAGGCAACAATCCCCCTCCCCCATCAGCAAGGCAACAATCCCCCTCCCCCATCAGCAAGGCAACGACCCCCCTCCCCCATCAGCAAGGCAACGATCCCCTCCCCCATCAGCAAGGCAACGACCCCCCTCCCCCATCAGCAAGGCAAAGATCCCCCTCCCCCATCAACAAGGCAATGACCCCCCTCCCCATCAGCAAGGCAATAACCCCCCGTCCCCATCAGTAAGGCAATGACTCCCCTCCCCCATCAACAAGGCAACAACCCCCCTCCCCCATCAGCAAGGCAACGATCCCCTCCCCCATCAGCAAGGCAACGACCCCCCTCCCCCATCAGCAAGGTAACGACCCCCCTCCCCCATCAGCAAGGCAACAACGCCCCTCCCCCATCAACAAGGCAATGACCCCCCTCCCCATCAACAAGGCAATGACCCCCTCCCCCATCAACAAGGCAATGACCCCCCTCCCCATCAGCAAGGCAATGAACCCCCTCCCCCATCAACAAGGCAATGACCCCCCTCCCCATCAACAAGGCAATGACCCCCTCCCCCATCAACAAGGCAATGACCCCCCTCCCCATCAGCAAGGCAATGAACCCCCACCCCCATCAACAAGGTAACGACCCCCCTCCCCCATCTGCAAGGCAACGATCCCCTCCCCCATCAGCACGGCAACGACCCCCCTCCCCCATCAGCAAGGCAACGATCCCCCTCCCCCATCAACAAGGCAATGAACCCCCTCCCCATCAGCAAGGTAACGACCACCCTCCCCCATCAGCAAGGCAATGACCCCCCTCCCCATCAGCAATGATCCCCCTCCCCCATCAACAAGGCAACGATCCCCCTCCCCCATCAACAAGGCAACGACCCCCTCCCCCATCAGCAAGGCAACGATCCCCCTCCCACATCAACAAGGCAACAACCCCCCTCCCCCATCAGCAAGGCAACGATCCCCCTCCCCCATCAACAAGGCAACAACCCCCCTCCCCCATCAGCAAGGCAACAATCCCCCTCCCCCATCAACAAGGCAACGACCACCCTCCCCTATCAGCAAGGCAACGACCACCCTCCCCCATCAGCAAGGCAACAACCCCCCTCCCCCATCAGCAAGGCAACGACCCCCCCCATCAACAAGGCAACGAACCCCTCCCCTATCAGCAAGGCAACGACCACCCCTCCCCCATCAGCAAGGCAACGACCCCCTCCCCCATCAGCAAGGCAACAATCCCCCTCCCCCATCAGCAACAACCCCCCTCCCCCATCAGCAAGGCAACAACACCCCTCCCCCATCAGTAAGGCAACGACCCCCTCCCCATCAGCAAGGCAATGACCCCCTCCCCCATCAGCAAGGCAAACAATCCCCTCCCCCATCAACAAGGCAACAATCCCCCTCCCCATCAGCAGGGTAACAATCCCCTCCCCCATCAGCAAGGCAACAACCCCCCTCCCCAATCAGCAAGGCAACGACCCCCTCCCCATCAGCAAGGCAACAATCCCCTCCCCCATCAACAAGGCAACGACCCCCCCTCCCCCATCAGCAAGGCAACGATCCCCTTCCCCCTTCAGCAAGGCAACGATCCCCTCCCCCATCAGCAAGGCAACGACCCCCTCCCCCATCAACAAGGCAATGACGCCCCTCCCCCATCAACAAGGCAACGATCCCCTCCCCCATCAGCATGGCAATGACCCCCCTCCCCATCAGCAAGGCAATGAACCCCCTCCCCCATCAGAAAGGCAACTACCCCCCTCCCCCATCAGCAAGGTAACGACCCCCCTCCCCATCAGCAAGGCAACAATCCCCTCCCCCATCAACAAGGCACAATCCCCCTCCCCATCAGCAGGGCAACAATCCCCTCCCCCATCAGCAAGGCAACAACCCCCCTCCCCAATCAGCAAGGCAACGACCCCCTCCCCATCAGCAAGGCAACAATCCCCTCCCCCATCAACAAGGCAACGACCCCCCCTCCCCCATCAGCAAGGCAACGATCCCCTTCCCCCATCAGCAAGGCAACGACCCCCCCTCCCCCATCAACAAGGCAATGACCCTCCTCCCCCATCAACAAGGCAACGATCCCCTCCCCCATCAGCAAGGCAACGACCCCCTCCCCCATCAACAAGGCAATGACGCCCCTCCCCCATCAACAAGGCAACGATCCCCTCCCCCATCAGCATGGCAATGACCCCCCTCCCCATCAGCAAGGCAATGAACCCCCTCCCCCATCAGCAAGGCAACTACCCCACTCCCACATCAGCAAGGCAAAGATCCCCCTCCCCCATCAACAAGGCAACAATCCCCCTCCCCCATCAACAAGGCAACGATCCCCCTCCCCCATCAGCAAGGTAACGACCCCCCTCCCCATCAGCAAAGTAACGACCCCCCTCCCCCATCAGCAAGGCAATGACCCCCCTCCCCATCAGCAAGGCAACGACCCCCCTCCCACATCAGCAAGGCAACAATCCCCCTCCCCCATCAGCAAGGCAACAATCCCCCTCCCCCATCAGCAAGGCAACGACCCCCCTCCCCCATCAGCAAGGCAAAGATCCCCCTCCCCCATCAACGGCAATGACCCCCCTCCCCATCAGCAAGGCAATAACCCCCCTCCCCCATCAGTAAGGCAATGACTCCCCTCCCCCATCAACAAGGCAACAACCCCCCTCCCCCCATCAGCAAGGCAACGACCACCCTCCCCCATCAGCAAGGCAACGATCCCCCTCCCCCATCAGCAAGGCAATGACCCCCCTCCCCATCAGCAAGGCAATGACCCCCCTCCCCATCAACAAGGCAATGACCCCCCTCCCCATCAGCACGGCAATGAACCCCCTCCCCCATCAACAAGGAAATGACCCCCCTCCCCATCAACAAGGCAATGACCCCCCTCCCCATCAGCAAGGCAATGAACCCCCTCCCCCATCAACAAGGCAATGACCCCCCTCCCCATCAACAAGGCAATGACCCCCTCCCCCATCAGCAAGGCAATGACCCCCCTCCCCCATCAGCAAGGCAATGACCCCCCTCCCCATCAGCAAGGCAATGAACCCCCTCCCTCATCAACAAGGTAACGACCCCCCTCCCCCATCAGCAAGGCAACGACCCCCCTCCCCCATCAGCAAGGTAACGACCCCCCTCCCCCATCAGCAAGGCAACAACGCCCCTCCCCCATCAACAAGGCAATGACCCCCCTCCCCATCAACAAGGCAATGACCCCCTCCCCCATCAACAAGGCAATGACCCCCCTCCCCATCAGCAAGGCAATGAACCCCCTCCCCCATCAACAAGGCAATGACCCCCCTCCCCATCAACAAGGCAATGACCCCCTCCCCCATCAACAAGGCAATGACCCCCCTCCCCATCAGCAAGGCAATGAACCCCCTCCCCCATCAACAAGGTAACGACCCCCCTCCCCCATCTGCAAGGCAACGATCCCCTCCCCCATCAGCACGGCAACGACCCCCCTCCCCCATCAGCAAGGCAACGATCCCCCTCCCCCATCAACAAGGCAATGACCCCCCTCCCCATCAGCAAGGTAACGACTCCCCTCCCACATCAGCAAGGCAATGACCCCCCTCCCCATCAGCAATGATCCCCCTCCCCCATCAACAAGGCAAAGATCCCCCTCCCCCATCAACAAGGCAACGACCCCCCTCCCCCATCAGCAAGGCAACGATCCCCCTCCCCCATCAACAAGGCAACAACCCCCCTCCCCCATCAACAAGGCAACAATCCCCCTCCCCCATCAGCAAGGTAACGACCCCCCTCCCAATCAGCAAAGTAACGACACTCCTCCCCCATCAGCAAGGCAATGACCCCCGTCCCCATCAACAAGGCAACGACCCCCCTCCCCCATCAGCAAGGCAATGACCCCCCTCCCCCATCAGCAAGGCAATGACCCCCCTCCCCATCAGCAAGGCAACGATCCCCCTCCCCCATCAGCAAGGCAATGACCCCCCCTCCCCATCAACAAGGCAATGACCCCCCTCCCCATCAGCACAGCAATGAACCCCCTCCCCCATCAACAAGGAAATGACCCCCCTCCCCATCAACAAGGCAACGACCCCCCTCCCCATCAGCAAGGCAATGAACCCCCTCCCCCATCAGCAAGGCAACGATCCCCTCCCCCATCAACAAGGCAATGACCCCCCGCCCCCATCAACAAGGAAATGACCCCCTCCCCATCAGCAAGGCGATCCCCCTCCCCCATCAACAAGGCAACGATCCCCCTCCCCCATCAACAAGGCAACGATCCACCTCCCCCATCAACAAGGCAATGACCCCCCTCCCCCATCAACAAGGCAATGACCCCCCTCCCCATCAGCAAGGCGATCCCCCTCCCCCATCAACAAGGCAACGATCCCCCTCCCCCATCAACAAGGCAATGACCCCCCTCCCCCATCAACAAGGCAATGACCCCCCTCCCCATCAGCAAGGCGATCCCCCTCCCCCATCAACAAGGCAATGAACCCCCTCCCCCATCAACAAGGTAACGACCCCCCTCCCCCATCTGCAAGGCAACGATCCCCTCCCCCATCAACAAGGCAATGACCCCCCCTCCCCCATCAACAAGGCAACGATCCCCTGCCCCATCAGCAAGGCAACGACCCCCTCACCCATCAACAAGGCAATGACGCCCCTCCCCCATCAACAAGGCAACTATCCCCTCCCCATCAGCAGGGCAACAATCCCCTCCCCCATCAGCAAGGCAACAACCCCCCTCCCCAATCAGCAAGGCAACGACCCCCTCCCCATCAGCAAGGCAACAATCCCCTCCCCCATCAACAAGGCAACGACCCCCCCTCCCACATCAGCAAGGCAACGATCCCCTTCCCCCATCAGCAAGGCAACGACCCCCCTCCCCCATCAACAAGGCAATGACCCCCCTCCCCCATCAACAAGGCAACGATCCCCTCCCCCATCAGCAAGGCAACGACCCCCTCCCCATCAACAAGGCAATGACGCCCCTCCCCCATCAACAAGGCAACGATCCCCTCCCCCATCAGCATGGCAATGACCCCCCTCCCCATCAGCAAGGCAATGAACCCCCACCCCCATCAGCAAGGCAACTACCCCCCTCCCCCATCAGCAAGGTAACGACCCCCCTCCCCATCAGCAAAGTAACGACCCCCCTCCCCCATCAGCAAGGCAATGACCCCCCTCCCCATCAGCAAGGCAACGACCCCCCTCCCACATCAGCAAGGCAACAATCCCCCTCCCCCATCAGCAAGGCAACAACCCCCCTCCCCCATCAGCAAGGCAACGACCCCATCCCCATCAGCAAGGCAACGACCCCCCCCATCAGCAAGGTAACGACCCCCCTCCCCCATCAACAAGGCAACGACCCCCCTCCCCCATCAACAAGGCAACGATCCCCCTCCCCCATCAGCAAGGTAACGACCCCCCTCCCCATCAGCAAAGTAACGACCCCCCCTCCCCCATCAGCAAGGCAATGACCCCCTCCCCATCAACAAGGCAATGACCCCCCTCCGCATCAGCAAGGCAATAACCCCCCTCCCCCATCAGTAAGGCAATGACTCCCCTCCCCCATCAACAAGGCAACAACCCCCCTCCCCTATCAGCACGGCAACGACCACCCTCCCCCATCAGCAAGGCAACGATCCCCCTCCCCCATCAGCAAGGCAATGACCCCCCTCCCCTTCAGCAAGGCAATGACCCCCCTCCCCATCAACAAGGCAATGACCCCCCTCCCCATCAGCACGGCAATGAACCCCCTCCCCCATCAACAAGGAAATGACCCCCCTCCCCATCAACAAGGCAATGACCCCCCTCCCCATCAGCAAGGCAATGACCCCCCTCCCCATCAGCACAGCAATGAACCCCCTCCCCCATCAACAAGGAAATGACCCCCCTCCCCATCAACAAGGCAATGACCCCCCTCCCCATCAGCAAGGCAATGAACCCCCTCCCCCATCAGCAAGGCAACGATCCCCTCCCCCATCAACAAGGCAATGACCCCCCTCCCCCATCAACAAGGAAATGACCCCCTCCCCATCAGCAAGGCGATCCCCCTCCCCCATCAACAAGGCAACGATCCCCCCTCCCCCATCAACAAGGCAACGATCCACCTCCCCCATCAACAAGGCAATGACCCCCCTCCCCCATCAACAAGGCAATGACCCCCCCTCCCCCATCAACAAGGCAATGACCCCCCCTCCCCATCAGCAAGGGCGATCCCCCTCCCCCATCAACAAGGCAATGAACCCCCTCCCCCATCAACAAGGTAACGACCCCCCTCCCCCATCTGCAAGGCAACGATCCCCTCCCCCATCTGCACGGCAACGACCCCCCTCCCCCATCAGCAAGGCAACGATCCCCCTCCCCCATCAACAAGGCAATGACCCCCCTCCCCATCAGCAAGGTAACGACCCCCCTCCTCCCCATCAGCAAGGCAATGACCCCCCTCCCCATCAGCAATGATCCCCTCCCCCATCAACAAGGCAACGATCCCCTTCCCCCATCAGCAAGGCAACGACCCCCTCCCCCATCAACAAGGCAATGACCCCCCCTCCCCCATCAACAAGGCAACGATCCCCTCCCCCATCAGCAAGGCAACGATCCCCCTCCCCCATCAGCAAGGCAACGACCCCCTCCCCCATCAACAAGGCAATGACGCCCCTCCCCCATCAACAAGGCAACTATCCCCTTCCCCATCAGCAAGGCAATAACCCCCCCTCCCCCATCAGTAAGGCAATGACTCCCCTCCCCCATCAACAAGGCAACAACCCCCCTCCCCCATCAGCAAGGCAACGATCCCCTCCCCTATCAGCACGGCAACGACCACCCTCCCCCATCAACAAGGCAATGACCCCCCTCCCCCATCAGCAAGGTAACGACCCCCCTCCCCCATCAACAAGGCAACGATCCCCCTCCCCCATCAGCAAGGCAATGACCCCCCTCCCCATCAGCAAGGCAATGACCCCCCTCCCCATCAACAAGGCAATGACCCCCCTCCCCATCAGCACAGCAATGAACCCCCTCCCCCATCAACAAGGAAATGACCCCCCTCCCCATCAACAAGGCAATGACCCCCCTCCCCATCAGCAAGGCAATGAACCCCCTCCCCCATCAACAAGGCAATGACCCCCCTCCCCATCAACAAGGCAATGACCCCCTCCCCATCAACAAGACAATGACCCCCCTCCCCCATCAGCAAGGCAATGAACCCCCTCCCCCATCAACAAGGTAACGACCCCCCTCCCCCATCAGCAAGGCAACGACCCCCCTCCCCCATCAGCAAGGTAACGACCCCCTCCCCCATCAGCAAGGCAACAACGCCCCTCCCCCATCAACAAGGCAATGACCCCCCTCCCCCATCAACAAGGCAGACCCCCCTCCCCATCAGCAAGGCAATGAACCCCCTCCCCCATCAACAAGGCAATGACCCCCCTCCCCATCAACAAGGCAATGACCCCCTCCCCCCATCAACAAGGCAATGACCCCCCTCCCCATCAGCAAGGCAATGAACCCCCTCCCCCATCAACAAGGTAACGACCCCCCCTCCCCCATTCTGCAAGGCAACGATCCCCTCCCCCATCAGCACGGCAACGACCCCCCTCCCCCATCAGCAAGGCAACGATCCCCCTCCCCCATCAACAAGGCAATGACCCCCCTCCCCATCAGCAAGGTAATGACCCCCCTCCCCCATCAGCAAGGCAATGACACCCCTCCCCATCAACAAGGCAATGACCCCCTCCCCATCAGCAAGGCAATGAACCCCCTCCCCCCATCAACAAGGCAATGACCCCCCTCCCCATCAACAAGGCAATGACCCCCTCCCCCATCAACAAGGCAATGACCCCCCTCCCCATCAGCAAGGCAATGAACCCCCTCCCCCATCAACAAGGCAACAACCCCCCTCCCCCATCAGCAAGGCAACGATCCCCTCCCCCATCAGCAAGGCAACGATCCCCTCCCCCATCAGCAAGGCAATGACCCCCCTCCCCATCAGCAAGGCAATGAACCCCCTCCCCCATCAACAAGGCAATGACCCCCCTCCCCATCAACAAGGCAATGAACCCCCTCCCCCATCAACAAGGCAACAACCCCCCTCCCCCATCAGCAAGGCAACGATCCCCTCCCCCATCAGCAAGGCAACGATCCCCCTCCCCCATCAGCAAGGCAATGACCCCCCTCCCCATCAGCAAGGCAATGACCCCCCCCTCCCCATCAACAAGGCAATGACCCCCCTCCCCATCAGCACGGCAATGAACCCCCTCCCCCATCAACAAGGAAATGACCCCCCTCCCCAACAACGCAATGACCCCCCTCCCCATCAGCAAGGCAATGAACCCCCTCCCCCATCAACAAGGCAATGACCCCCCTCCCCATCAACAAGGCAATGACCCACTCCCCCATCAAAAAGGCAATGACCCCCTCCCCATCAGCAAGGCAATGAACCCCCTCCCCCATCAACAAGGCAATGACCCCCCTCCCCATCAACAAGGCAATGACCCCCCTCCCCCATCAGCAAGGCAATGACCCCCCTCCCCCATCAGCAAGGCAATGACCCCCCTCCCCATCAGCAAGGCAATGAACCCCCTCCCTCATCAACAAGGTAACGACCCCCCTCCCCCATCAGCAAGGCAACGACCCCCCTCCCCCATCAGCAAGGTAACGACCCCCCTCCCCCATCAGCAAGGCAACAACGCCCCTCCCCCATCAACAAGGCAATGACCCCCCTCCCCATCAACAAGGCAATGACCCCCTCCCCCATCAACAAGGCAATGACCCCCCCTCCCCATCAGCAAGGCAATGAACCCCCTCCCCCATCAACAAGGCAATGACCCCCCCTCCCCATCAACAAGGCAATGACCCCCTCCCCCATCAACAAGGCAATGACCCCCCTCCCCATCAGCAAGGCAATGAACCCCCTCCCCCATCAACAAGGTAACGACCCCCCTCCCCCATCTGCAAGGCAACGATCCCCTCCCCCATCAGCACGGCAACGACCCCCCTCCCCCATCAGCAAGGCAACGATCCCCCTCCCCCATCAACAAGGCAATGACCCCCTCCCCATCAGCAAGGTAACGACTCCCCTCCCACATCAGCAAGGCAATGACCCCCCTCCCCATCAGCAATGATCCCCCTCCCCCATCAACAAGGCAACGATCCCCCTCCCCCATCAACAAGGCAACGACCCCCCTCCCCCATCAGCAAGGCAACGATCCCCCTCCCCCATCAACAAGGCAACAACCCCCCTCCCCCATCAACAAGGCAACAATCCCCCTCCCCCATCAGCAAGGTAACGACCCCCCTCCCAATCAGCAAAGTAACGACACTCCTCCCCCATCAGCAAGGCAATGACCCCCGTCCCCATCAACAAGGCAACGACCCCCCTCCCCCATCAGCAAGGCAATGACCCCCCTCCCCCATCAGCAAGGCAATGACCCCCCTCCCCATCAGCAAGGCAACGATCCCCCTCCCCCATCAGCAAGGCAATGACCCCCCTCCCCATCAACAAGGCAATGACCCCCCTCCCCATCAGCACAGCAATGAACCCCCTCCCCCATCAACAAGGAAATGACCCCCCTCCCCATCAACAAGGCAATGACCCACCTCCCCATCAGCAAGGCAATGAACCCCCTCCCCCATCAGCAAGGCAACGATCCCCTCCCCCATCAACAAGGCAATGACCCCCCGCCCCCATCAACAAGGAAATGACCCCCTCCCCATCAGCAAGGCGATCCCCCTCCCCCATCAACAAGGCAACGATCCCCCTCCCCCATCAACAAGGCAACGATCCACCTCCCCCATCAACAAGGCAATGACCCCCCTCCCCCCATCAACAAGGCAATGACCCCCCTCCCCATCAGCAAGGCGATCCCCCTCCCCCATCAACAAGGCAACGATCCCCCTCCCCCATCAACAAGGCAATGACCCCCCTCCCCCATCAACAAGGCAATGACCCCCCTCCCCATCAGCAAGGCGATCCCCCTCCCCCATCAACAAGGCAATGAACCCCCTCCCCCATCAACAAGGTAACGACCCCCCTCCCCCATCTGCAAGGCAACGATCCCCTCCCCCATCAACAAGGCAATGACCCCCCCTCCCCCATCAACAAGGCAACGATCCCCTGCCCCATCAGCAAGGCAACGACCCCCTCACCCATCAACAAGGCAATGACGCCCCTCCCCCATCAACAAGGCAACTATCCCCTCCCCATCAGCAGGGCAACAATCCCCTCCCCCATCAGCAAGGCAACAACCCCCCTCCCCAATCAGCAAGGCAACGACCCCCTCCCCATCAGCAAGGCAACAATCCCCTCCCCCATCAACAAGGCAACGACCCCCCCTCCCACATCAGCAAGGCAACGATCCCCTTCCCCCATCAGCAAGGCAACGACCCCCCTCCCCCATCAACAAGGCAATGACCCCCCTCCCCCATCAACAAGGCAACGATCCCCTCCCCCATCAGCAAGGCAACGACCCCCTCCCCATCAACAAGGCAATGACGCCCCTCCCCCATCAACAAGGCAACGATCCCCTCCCCCATCAGCATGGCAATGACCCCCCTCCCCATCAGCAAGGCAATGAACCCCCACCCCCATCAGCAAGGCAACTACCCCCCTCCCCCATCAGCAAGGTAACGACCCCCCTCCCCATCAGCAAAGTAACGACCCCCCTCCCCCATCAGCAAGGCAATGACCCCCCTCCCCATCAGCAAGGCAACGACCCCCCTCCCCATCAACAAGGCAACAATCCCCCTCCCCCATCAGCAAGGCAACAACCCCATCCCCCATCAGCAAGGCAACGACCCCATCCCCATCAGCAAGGCAACGACCCCCTCCCCCATCAGCAAGGTAACGACCCCCCTCCCCCATCAACAAGGCAACGACCCCCCTCCCCCATCAACAAGGCAACGATCCCCCTCCCCCATCAGCAAGGTAACGACCCCCCTCCCCATCAGCAAAGTAACGACCCCCCCTCCCCCATCAGCAAGGCAATGACCCCCTCCCCATCAACAAGGCAATGACCCCCCTCCGCATCAGCAAGGCAATAACCCCCCTCCCCCATCAGTAAGGCAATGACTCCCCTCCCCCATCAACAAGGCAACAACCCCCCTCCCCTATCAGCACGGCAACGACCACCCTCCCCCATCAGCAAGGCAACGATCCCCCTCCCCCATCAGCAAGGCAATGACCCCCCTCCCCTTCAGCAAGGCAATGACCCCCCTCCCCATCAACAAGGCAATGACCCCCCTCCCCATCAGCACGGCAATGAACCCCCTCCCCCATCAACAAGGAAATGACCCCCCTCCCCATCAACAAGGCAATGACCCCCCTCCCCATCAGCAAGGCAATGACCCCCCTCCCCATCAGCACAGCAATGAACCCCCTCCCCCATCAACAAGGAAATGACCCCCCTCCCCATCAACAAGGCAATGACCCCCCTCCCCATCAGCAAGGCAATGAACCCCCTCCCCCATCAGCAAGGCAACGATCCCCTCCCCCATCAACAAGGCAATGACCCCCCTCCCCCATCAACAAGGAAATGACCCCCCTCCCCATCAGCAAGGCGATCCCCCTCCCCCATCAACAAGGCAACGATCCCCCTCCCCCATCAACAAGGCAACGATCCACCTCCCCCATCAACAAGGCAATGACCCCCCTCCCCCATCAACAAGGCAATGACCCCCCTCCCCCATCAACAAGGCAATGACCCCCCTCCCCATCAGCAAGGCGATCCCCCTCCCCCATCAACAAGGCAATGAACCCCCTCCCCCATCAACAAGGTAACGACCCCCCTCCCCCATCTGCAAGGCAACGATCCCCTCCCCCATCTGCACGGCAACGACCCCCCTCCCCCATCAGCAAGGCAACGATCCCCCTCCCCCATCAACAAGGCAATGACCCCCCTCCCCATCAGCAAGGTAACGACCCCCCTCCCCCATCAGCAAGGCAATGACCCCCCTCCCCATCAGCAATGATCCCCCTCCCCCATCAACAAGGCAACGATCCCCTTCCCCCATCAGCAAGGCAACGACCCCCTCCCCCATCAACAAGGCAATGACCCCCCCTCCCCCATCAACAAGGCAACGATCCCCTCCCCCATCAGCAAGGCAACGATCCCCCTCCCCCATCAGCAAGGCAACGACCCCCTCCCCCATCAACAAGGCAATGACGCCCCTCCCCCATCAACAAGGCAACTATCCCCTCCCCATCAGCAAGGCAATAACCCCCCTCCCCCATCAGTAAGGCAATGACTCCCCTCCCCCATCAACAAGGCAACAACCCCCCTCCCCCATCAGCAAGGCAACGATCCCCTCCCCTATCAGCACGGCAACGACCACCCTCCCCCATCAACAAGGCAATGACCCCCCTCCCCCATCAGCAAGGTAACGACCCCCCTCCCCCATCAACAAGGCAACGATCCCCCTCCCCCATCAGCAAGGCAATGACCCCCCTCCCCATCAGCAAGGCAATGACCCCCCTCCCCATCAACAAGGCAATGACCCCCCTCCCCATCAGCACAGCAATGAACCCCCTCCCCCATCAACAAGGAAATGACCCCCCTCCCCATCAACAAGGCAATGACCCCCCTCCCCATCAGCAAGGCAATGAACCCCCTCCCCCATCAACAAGGCAATGACCCCCCTCCCCATCAACAAGGCAATGACCCCCTCCCCCATCAACAAGACAATGACCCCCCTCCCCATCAGCAAGGCAATGAACCCCCTCCCCCATCAACAAGGTAACGACCCCCCTCCCCCATCAGCAAGGCAACGACCCCCCTCCCCCATCAGCAAGGTAACGACCCCCTCCCCCATCAGCAAGGCAACAACGCCCCTCCCCCATCAACAAGGCAATGACCCCCCTCCCCCATCAACAAGGCAGACCCCCCTCCCCATCAGCAAGGCAATGAACCCCCTCCCCCATCAACAAGGCAATGACCCCCCTCCCCATCAACAAGGCAATGACCCCCTCCCCCATCAACAAGGCAATGACCCCCCTCCCCATCAGCAAGGCAATGAACCCCCTCCCCCATCAACAAGGTAACGACCCCCCTCCCCCATTCTGCAAGGCAACGATCCCCTCCCCCATCAGCACGGCAACGACCCCCCTCCCCCATCAGCAAGGCAACGATCCCCCTCCCCCATCAACAAGGCAATGACCCCCCTCCCCATCAGCAAGGTAATGACCCCCCTCCCCCATCAGCAAGGCAATGACCCCCCTCCCCATCAACAAGGCAATGACCCCCCTCCCCATCAGCAAGGCAATGAACCCCCTCCCCCATCAACAAGGCAATGACCCCCCTCCCCATCAACAAGGCAATGACCCCCTCCCCCATCAACAAGGCAATGACCCCCCTCCCCATCAGCAAGGCAATGAACCCCCTCCCCCATCAACAAGGCAACAACCCCCCTCCCCCATCAGCAAGGCAACGATCCCCTCCCCCATCAGCAAGGCAACGATCCCCCTCCCCCATCAGCAAGGCAATGACCCCCCTCCCCATCAGCAAGGCAATGACCCCCCTCCCCATCAACAAGGCAATGACCCCCCTCCCCATCAGCACGGCAATGAACCCCCTCCCCCATCAACAAGGAAATGACCCCCCTCCCCAACAACGCAATGACCCCCCTCCCCATCAGCAAGGCAATGAACCCCCTCCCCCATCAACAAGGCAATGACCCCCCTCCCCATCAACAAGGCAATGACCCACTCCCCCATCAAAAAGGCAATGACCCCCCTCCCCATCAGCAAGGCAATGAACCCCCTCCCCCATCAACAAGGTAACGACCCCCCTCCCCCATCAACAAGGCAACGACCCCCCTCCCCCATCAGCAAGGTAACGACCCCCCTCCCCCATCAGCAAGGCAACAACGCCCCTCCCCCATCAACAAGGCAATGACCCCCCTCCCCATCAACAAGGCAATGACCCCCTCCCCCATCAACAAGGCAATGACCCCCCTCCCCATCAGCAAGGCAATGAACCCCCTCCCCCATCAACAAGGCAATGACCCCCCTCCCCATCAACAAGGCAATGACCCCCTCCCCCATCAACAAGGCAATGACCCCCCTCCCCATCAGCAAGGCAATGAACCCCCACCCCCATCAACAAGGTAACGACCCCCCTCCCCCATCTGCAAGGCAACGATCCCCTCCCCCATCAGCACGGCAACGACCCCCCTCCCCCATCAGCAAGGCAACGATCCCCCTCCCCCATCAACAAGGCAACGACCCCCCTCCCCCATCAGCAAGGCAACGATCCCCCTCCCACATCTACAAGGCAACAACCCCCCTCCCCCATCAGCAAGGCAACGATCCCCCTCCCCCATCAGCAAGGCAATGATCCCCCTCCCCCATCAACAAGGCAACAACCCCCCTCCCCCATCAGCAAGGCAACAATCCCCCTCCCCCATCAACAAGGCAACGACCACCCTCCCCTATCAGCAAGGCAACGACCCCCCTCCCCCATCACAAGGCAACGAACCCCTCCCCGATCAGCAAGGCAACGACCCCCCCTCCCCCATCAGCAAGGCAACGACCCCCTCCCCCATCAGCAAGGCAACAATCCCCCTCCCCCATCAGCAACAACCCCCCTCCCCCATCAGCAAGGCAACGACACCCCTCCCCCATCAGCAAGGCAACGACCCCATCCCCATCAGCAAGGCAACGACCCCCTCCCCCATCAGCAAGGCAACAACCCCCCTCCCCAATCAGCAAGGCAACGACCCCCTCCCCATCAGCAAGGCAACAATCCCCTCCCCCATCAACAAGGCAACGACCCCCCCTCCCCCATCAGCAAGGCAACGATCCCCTTCCCCCATCAGCAAGGCAACGACCCCCCTCCCCATCAACAAGGCAATGACCCCCCTCCCCCATCAACAAGGCAACGATCCCCTCCCCCATCAGCAAGGCAACGACCCCCTCCCCCATCAACAAGGCAATGACGCCCCTCCCCCATCAACAAGGCAACGATCCCCTCCCCCATCAGCATGGCAATGACCCCCCTCCCCATCAGCAAGGCAATGAACCCCCTCCCCCATCAGCAAGGCAACTACCCCCCTCCCCCATCAGCAAGGCAAAGATCCCCCTCCCCCATCAACAAGGCAACAATCCCCCTCCCCCATCAACAAGGCAACGATCCCCCTCTCCCATCAGCAAGGCAATGACCCCCCTCTCCATCAGCAAGGCAACGACCCCCCTCCCACATCAGCAAGGCAACAATCCCCCTCCCCCATCAGCAAGGCAACAATCCCCCTCCCCCATCAGCAAGGCAACGACCCCCCTCCCCCATCAGCAAGGCAACGATCCCCTCCCCCATCAGCAAGGCAACGACCCCCCTCCCCCATCAGCAAGGCAAAGATCCCCCTCCCCCATCAACAAGGCAATGACCCCCCTCCCCATCAGCAAGGCAATAACCCCCCTCCCCCATCAGTAAGGCAATGACTCCCCTCCCCCATCAACAAGGCAACAACCCCCCTCCCCCATCAGCAAGGCAACGATCCCCTCCCCCATCAGCAAGGCAACGATCCCCTCCCCCATCAGCAAGGCAACAACCCCCCTCCCCCATCAGCACGGCAACGACCACCCTCCCCCATCAGCAAGGCAACGATCCCCCTCCCCATCAGCAAGGTAATGTCCCCCCTCCCCCATCAGCAAGGCAATGACCCCCCTCCCCATCAACAAGGCAATGACCCCCCTCCCCATCAGCAAGGCAATGAACCCCCTCCCCCATCAACAAGGCAATGACCCCCCTCCCCATCAACAAGGCAATGACCCCCTCCCCCATCAACAAGGCAATGACCCCCCTCCCCATCAGCAAGGCAATGAACCCCCTCCCCCATCAACAAGGCAACAACCCCCCTCCCCCATCAGCAAGGCAACGATCCCCTCCCCCATCAGCAAGGCAACGATCCCCCTCCCCCATCAGCAAGGCAATGACCCCCCTCCCCATCAGCAAGGCAATGACCCCCCTCCCCATCAACAAGGCAATGACCCCCCTCCCCATCAGCACGGCAATGAACCCCCTCCCCCATCAACAAGGAAATGACCCCCCTCCCCAACAACGCAATGACCCCCCTCCCCATCAGCAAGGCAATGAACCCCCTCCCCCATCAACAAGGCAATGACCCCCCTCCCCATCAACAAGGCAATGACCCACTCCCCCATCAAAAAGGCAATGACCCCCCTCCCCATCAGCAAGGCAATGAACCCCCTCCCCCATCAACAAGGTAACGACCCCCCTCCCCCATCAGCAAGGCAACGACCCCCCTCCCCCATCAGCAAGGTAACGACCCCCCTCCCCCATCAGCAAGGCAACAACGCCCCTCCCCCATCAACAAGGCAATGACCCCCCTCCCCATCAACAAGGCAATGACCCCCTCCCCCATCAACAAGGCAATGACCCCCCTCCCCATCAGCAAGGCAATGAACCCCCTCCCCCATCAACAAGGCAATGACCCCCCTCCCCATCAACAAGGCAATGACCCCCTCCCCCATCAACAAGGCAATGACCCCCCTCCCCATCAGCAAGGCAATGAACCCCCACCCCCATCAACAAGGTAACGACCCCCCTCCCCCATCTGCAAGGCAACGATCCCCTCCCCCATCAGCACGGCAACGACCCCCCTCCCCCATCAGCAAGGCAACGATCCCCCTCCCCCATCAACAAGGCAACGACCCCCCTCCCCCATCAGCAAGGCAACGATCCCCCTCCCACATCTACAAGGCAACAACCCCCCTCCCCCATCAGCAAGGCAACGATCCCCCTCCCCCATCAGCAAGGCAATGATCCCCCTCCCCCATCAACAAGGCAACAACCCCCCTCCCCCATCAGCAAGGCAACAATCCCCCTCCCCCATCAACAAGGCAACGACCACCCTCCCCTATCAGCAAGGCAACGACCCCCCTCCCCCATCAACAAGGCAACGAACCCCTCCCCGATCAGCAAGGCAACGACCCCCCCTCCCCCATCAGCAAGGCAACGACCCCCTCCCCCATCAGCAAGGCAACAATCCCCCTCCCCCATCAGCAACAACCCCCCTCCCCCATCAGCAAGGCAACGACACCCCTCCCCCATCAGCAAGGCAACGACCCCATCCCCATCAGCAAGGCAACGACCCCCTCCCCCATCAGCAAGGCAACAACCCCCCTCCCCAATCAGCAAGGCAACGACCCCCTCCCCATCAGCAAGGCAACAATCCCCTCCCCCATCAACAAGGCAACGACCCCCCCTCCCCCATCAGCAAGGCAACGATCCCCTTCCCCCATCAGCAAGGCAACGACCCCCCTCCCCATCAACAAGGCAATGACCCCCCTCCCCCATCAACAAGGCAACGATCCCCTCCCCCATCAGCAAGGCAACGACCCCCTCCCCCATCAACAAGGCAATGACGCCCCTCCCCCATCAACAAGGCAACGATCCCCTCCCCCATCAGCATGGCAATGACCCCCCTCCCCATCAGCAAGGCAATGAACCCCCTCCCCCATCAGCAAGGCAACTACCCCCCTCCCCCATCAGCAAGGCAAAGATCCCCCTCCCCCATCAACAAGGCAACAATCCCCCTCCCCCATCAACAAGGCAACGATCCCCCTCTCCCATCAGCAAGGCAATGACCCCCCTCTCCATCAGCAAGGCAACGACCCCCCTCCCACATCAGCAAGGCAACAATCCCCCTCCCCCATCAGCAAGGCAACAATCCCCCTCCCCCATCAGCAAGGCAACGACCCCCCTCCCCCATCAGCAAGGCAACGATCCCCTCCCCCATCAGCAAGGCAACGACCCCCCTCCCCCATCAGCAAGGCAAAGATCCCCCTCCCCCATCAACAAGGCAATGACCCCCCTCCCCATCAGCAAGGCAATAACCCCCCTCCCCCATCAGTAAGGCAATGACTCCCCTCCCCCATCAACAAGGCAACAACCCCCCTCCCCCATCAGCAAGGCAACGATCCCCTCCCCCATCAGCAAGGCAACGATCCCCTCCCCCATCAGCAAGGCAACAACCCCCCTCCCCCATCAGCACGGCAACGACCACCCTCCCCCATCAGCAAGGCAACGATCCCCCTCCCCCATCAGCAAGGCAATGACCCCCCTCCCCATCAGCAAGGCAATGACCCCCCTCCCCATCAACAAGGCAATGACCCCCCTCCCCATCAGCACGGCAATGAACCCCCTCCCCCATCAACAAGGAAATGACCCCCCTCCCCATCAACAAGGCAACAATCCCCCTCCCCCATCAACAAGGCAACGACCACCCTCCCCTATCAGCAAGGCAACGACCCCCCTCCCCCATCAACAAGGCAACGAACCCCTCCCCGATCAGCAAGGCAACGACCCCCCCTCCCCCATCAGCAAGGCAACGACCCCCTCCCCCAGCAGCAAGGCAACAATCCCCCTCCCCCATCAGCAACAACCCCCCTCCCCCATCAGCAAGGCAACGACACCCCTCCCCCATCAGCAAGGCAACGACCCCCTCCCGATCAGCAAGGCAACGACCCCCTCCCCCATCAGCAAGGCAACAATCCCCTCCCCCATCAACAAGGCAACAATCCCCCTCCCCATCAGCAGGGCAACAATCCCCTCCCCCATCAGCAAGGCAACAACCCCCCTCCCCAATCAGCAAGGCAACGACCCCCTCCCCATCAGCAAGGCAACAATCCCCTCCCCCATCAACAAGGCAACGACCCCCCCTCCCCCATCAGCAAGGCAACGATCCCCTTCCCCCATCAGCAAGGCAACGACCCCCCTCCCCCATCAACAAGGCAATGACCCCCCTCCCCCAACAACAAGGCAACGATCCCCTCCCCCATCAGCAAGGCAACGACCCCCTCCCCCATCAACAAGGCAATGACGCCCCTCCCCCATCAACAAGGCAACGATCCCCTCCCCCATCAGCATGGCAATGACCCCCCTCCCCATCAGCAAGGCAATGAACCCCCTCCCCCATCAGCAAGGCAACTACCCCCCTCCCCCATCAGCAAGGCAAAGATCCCCCTCCCCCATCAACAAGGCAACAATCCCGCTCCCCCATCAACAAGGCAACGATCCCCCTCCCCCATCAGCAAGGCAATGACCCCCCTCCCCATCAGCAAGGCAACGACCCCCCTCCCACATCAGCAAGGCAACAATCCCCCTCCCCCATCAGCAAGGCAACAATCCCCCTCCCCCATCAGCAAGGCAACGACCCCCCTCCCCCATCTGCAAGGCAACGATCCCCTCCCCCATCAGCAAGGCAACGACCCCCCTCCCCCATCAGCAAGGCAAAGATCCCCCTCCCCCATCAACAAGGCAATGACCCCCCTCCCCATCAGCAAGGCAATAACCCCCCGTCCCCATCAGTAAGGCAATGACTCCCCTCCCCCATCAACAAGGCAACAACCCCCCTCCCCCATCAGCAAGGCAACGATCCCCTCCCCCATCAGCAAGGCAACGACCCCCCTCCCCCATCAGCAAGGTAACGACCCCCCTCCCCCATCAGCAAGGCAACAACGCCCCTCCCCCATCAACAAGGCAATGACCCCCCCTCCCCATCAACAAGGCAATGACCCCCTCCCCCATCAACAAGGCAATGACCCCCCTCCCCATCAGCAAGGCAATGAACCCCCTCCCCCATCAACAAGGCAATGACCCCCCTCCCCATCAACAAGGCAATGACCCCCTCCCCCATCAACAAGGCAATGACCCCCCTCCCCATCAGCAAGGCAATGAACCCCCACCCCCTCAACAAGGTAACGACCCCCCTCCCCCATCTGCAAGGCAACGATCCCCTCCCCCATCAGCACGGCAACGACCCCCCTCCCCCATCAGCAAGGCAACGATCCCCCTACCCATCAACAAGGCAATGACCCCCCTCCCCATCAGCAAGGTAACGACCCCCCTCCCCCATCAGCAAGGCAATGACCCCCCTCCCCATCAGCAATGTTCCCCCTCCCCCATCAACAAGGCAACGATCCCCCTCCCCCATCAACAAGGCAACGACCCCCCTCCCCCATCAGCAAGACAACGATCCCCCTCCCACATCAACAAGGCAACAACCCCCCTCCCCCATCAGCAAGGCAACGATCCCCCTCCCCCATCAACAAGGCAACAACCCCCCTCCCCCATCAGCAAGGCAACAATCCCCCTCCCCCATCAACAAGGCAACGACCACCCTCCCCTATCAGCAAGGCAACGACCACCCTCCCCCATCAGCAAGGCAACAACCCCCCTCCCCCATCAGCAAGGCAACGACCCCCCCCATCAACAAGGCAACGAACCCCTCCCCTATCAGCAAGGCAACGACCACCCCTCCCCCATCAGCAAGGCAACGACCCCCTCCCCCATCAGCAAGGCAACAATCCCCCTCCCCCATCAGCAACAACCCCCCTCCCCCATCAGCAAGGCAACAACACCCCTCCCCCATCAGCAAGGCAACGACCCCCTCCCCATCAGCAAGGCAATGACCCCCTCCCCCATCAGCAAGGCAAACAATCCCCTCCCCCATCAACAAGGCAACAATCCCCCTCCCCATCAGCAGGGCAACAATCCCCTCCCCCATCAGCAAGGCAACAACCCCCCTCCCCAATCAGCAAGGCAACGACCCCCTCCCCATCAGCAAGGCAACAATCCCCTCCCCCATCAACAAGGCAACGACCCCCCCTCCCCCATCAGCAAGGCAACGATCCCCTTCCCCCTTCAGCAAGGCAACGATCCCCTCCCCCATCAGCAAGGCAACGACCCCCTCCCCCATCAACAAGGCAATGACGCCCCTCCCCCATCAACAAGGCAACGATCCCCTCCCCCATCAGCATGGCAATGACCCCCCTCCCCATCAGCAAGGCAATGAACCCCCTCCCCCATCAGAAAGGCAACTACCCCCCTCCCCCATCAGCAAGGTAACGACCACCCTCCCCATCAGCAAGGCAACAATCCCCTCCCCCATCAACAAGGCAACAATCCCCCTCCCCATCAGCAGGGCAACAATCCCCTCCCCCGTCAGCAAGGCAACAACCCCCCTCCCCAATCAGCAAGGCAACGACCCCCTCCCCATCAGCAAGGCAACAATCCCCTCCCCCATCAACAAGGCAACGACCCCCCCTCCCCCATCAGCAAGGCAACGATCCCCTTCCCCCATCAGCAAGGCAACGACCCCCCTCCCCCATCAACAAGGCAATGACCCCCCTCCCCCATCAACAAGGCAACGATCCCCTCCCCCATCAGCAAGGCAACGACCCCCTCCCCCATCAACAAGGCAATGACGCCCCTCCCCCATCAACAAGGCAACGATCCCCTCCCCCATCAGCATGGCAATGACCCCCCTCCCCATCAGCAAGTCAATGAACCCCCTCCCCCATCAGCAAGGCAACTACCCCCCTCCCACATCAGCAAGGCAAAGATCCCCCTCCCCCATCAACAAGGCAACAATCCCCCTCCCCCATCAACAAGGCAACGATCCCCCTCCCCCATCAGCAAGGTAATGACCCCCCTCCCCATCAGCAAAGTAACGACCCCCCTCCCCCATCAGCAAGGCAATGACCCCCCTCCCCATCAGCAAGGCAACGACCCCCCTCCCACATCAGCAAGGCAACAATCCACCTCCCCCATCAGCAAGGCAACAATCCCCCTCCCCCATCAGCAAGGCAACGACCCCCCTCCCCGATCAGCAAGGCAAAGATCCCCCTCCCCCATCAACGGCAATGACCCCCCTCCCCATCAGCAAGGCAATAACCCCCCTCCCCCATCAGTAAGGCAATGACTCCCCTCCCCCATCAACAAGGCAACAACCCCCCTCCCCCATCAGCAAGGCAACGACCACCCTCCCCCATCAGCAAGGCAACGATCCCCCTCCCCCATCAGCAAGGCAATGACCCCCCTCCCCATCAGCAAGGCAATGACCCCCCTCCCCATCAACAAGGCAATGACCCCCCCTCCCCATCAGCACGGCAATGAACCCCCTCCCCCATCAACAAGGAAATGACCCCCCTCCCCATCAACAAGGCAATGACCCCCCTCCCCATCAGCAAGGCAATGAACCCCCTCCCCCATCAACAAGGCAATGACCCCCCTCCCCATCAACAAGGCAATGACCCCCCTCCCCCATCAGCAAGGCAATGACCCCCCTCCCCCATCAGCAAGGCAATGACCCCCCTCCCCATCAGCAAGGCAATGAACCCCCTCCCCCATCAACAAGGTAACGACCCCCCTCCCCCATCAGCAAGGCAACGACCCGCCTCCCCCATCAGCAAGGTAACGAACCCCCTCCCCCATCAGCAAGGCAACAACGCCCCTCCCCCATCAACAAGGCAATGACCCCCCTCCCCATCAACAAGGCAATGACCCCCTCCCCCATCAACAAGGCAATGACCCCCCTCCCCATCAGCAAGGCAATGAACCCCCTCCCCCATCAACAAGGCAATGACCCCCCTCCCCATCAACAAGGCAATGACCCCCTCCCCCATCAACAAGACATTGACCCCCCTCCCAATCAGCAAGGCAATGAACCCCCTCCCCCATCAACAAGGTAACGACCCCCCTCCCCCATCTGCAAGGCAACGATCCCCTCCCCCATCAGCACGGCAACGACCCCCCTCCCCCATCAGCAGGCAAACGATCCCCCTCCCCCATCAACAAGGCAATGACCCCCCTCCCCATCAGCAAGGTAACGACTCCCCTCCCACATCAGCAAGGCAACGATCCCCCTCCCCCATCAACAAGGCAACGACCCCCCTCCCCCATCAGCAAGGCAACGATCCCCCTCCCCCATCAACAAGGCAACAACCCCCCTCCCCCATCAACAAGGCAACAATCCCCCTCCCCCATCAGCAAGGTAACGACCCCCCTCCCAATCAGCAAAGTAACGACACTCCTCCCCCATCAGCAAGGCAATGACCCCCGTCCCCATCAACAAGGCAACGACCCCCCTCCCCCATCAGCAAGGCAATGACCCCCCTCCCCCATCAGCAAGGCAATGACCCCCCTCCCCATCAGCAAGGCAACGATCCCCCTCCCCCATCAGCAAGGCAATGACCCCCCTCCCCATCAACAAGGCAATGACCCCCATCCCCATCAGCACAGCAATGAACCCCCTCCCCCATCAACAAGGAAATGACCCCCCTCCCCATCAACAAGGCAATGACCCACCTCCCCATCAGCAAGGCAATGAACCCCCTCCCCCATCAGCAAGGCAACGATCCCCTCCCCCATCAACAAGGCAATGACCCCCCTCCCCCATCAACAAGGAAATGACCCCCCTCCCCATCAGCAAGGCGATCCCCCTCCCCCATCAACAAGGCAACGATCCCCCTCCCCCATCAACAAGGCAATGACCCCCCTCCCCCATCAACAAGGCAATGACCCCCCTCCCCATCAGCAAGGCGATCCCCCTCCCCCATCAACAAGGCAATGAACCCCCTCCCCCATCAACAAGGTAACGACCCCCCTCCCCCATCTGCAAGGCAACGATCCCCTCCCCCATCAACAAGGCAATGACCCCCCCTCCCCCATCAACAAGGCAACGATCCCCTCCCCCATCAGCAAGGCAACGACCCCCTCCCCCATCAACAAGGCAATGACGCCCCTCCCCCATCAACAAGGCAACTATCCCCTCCCCATCAGCAGGGCAACAATCCCCTCCCCCATCAGCAAGGCAACAACCCC
>NW_026780469.1:0-34193 GCF_030144855.1 Hypanus sabinus | reverse complement strand
AAGGTTGAGAGGGATACGGACAGGTACACCCATAGGAAAGGTTTAGAGGGAAATGGACAGGTACACGGATAGGAAAGGTTTAGAGGAATATGGACAGGTACACGGATAGGAAGGGTTTTGAGGGATATGGACAGGTACACGGATAGGAAAGGTTTAGAGGGATACGGACAGGTACACAGATAGGAAAGGTTTAGAGGGATATGGACAGGTAAACAAATAGGAAGGGTTTAGAGGAACACGGACAGGTACACGGATAGGAAAGGTTTAGAGGGATATGGACAGGTACACATAGGAAAGGGATATGGACAGGTACATGGATAATAGAGGGATATGGACAGGTACACGGATAGGAGAGAGATATGGACTGGTAAACGGATAGGAAAGGTTTAGAGGGATATGGACAGGTAAACGGATAGGGAAGATTTAGAGAGATACGGACAGGTACACGGATAGGAAAGGTTTAGAGGGATACGGACAGGTGCATGGATAGGAAAGGTTGAGAGGGATGCGGACAGGTACACGGATAGGAAGGGTTTAGAGGGAAACGGACAGGTACACGGATAGGAAAGGTTTAGAGGGATACAGACAGGTACAACGATAGGAAACGTTTAGACGGATACGGACAGGTAAACAGATAGGAAAGGTTTAGAGGAACACGGACAGGTACACGGATAGGAAAGGTTTAGAGGGATATGGACAGGTACACTGATAGGAAAGGGATATGGACAGGTACACGGATAGGAGAGAGATATGGACAGGTACACGGATAGGAGAGAGATATGGACTGGTAAACGGATAGGAAAGGCTTAGAGGGATATGGACAGGTAAACGGATAGGGAAGATTTAGAGCGATACGGACAGGTACACAGATAGGAAAGGTTTAGAGGGATACGGACAGGTGCATGGATAGGAAAGGTTGAGAGGGATACGGACAGGTACACGGATAGGAAGGGTTTAGAGGGATACGGACAGGTACACGGATAGGAAGGGTTTAGAGGGATACGGACAGGTACACGGATAGGAAAGGTTTAGAGGGATACGGACGTACAAGGATAGGAAATTTTTAGAGGGATATGGACCGGTACACGGATAGGAAAGGTTTAGAGGGATACGGACAGGTACACGGATAGGAAAGGTTTAGAGGGATATGGACAGGTACCCGGATAGGCAGGGTTTAGAGGGATACGGACAGGTACACGGATAGGAAGGGTTTACAGGGATACGGACAGGTACACGGATAGGAAAGGTTTAGAGGGATATGGACAGGTACATGGATAGGAAAGGTTTAGAGGGATACGGACAGGTACACGGATAGGAAAGGTTTAGAGGGATACGGACATGCACACGGGTTGGAAAGGTTAAGAGAGATACGGACATGTACACGGATAGGAAGGGTTTAGAGGGAAACGGACAGGTACACGGATAGGAAAGGTTTAGAGGGATATGGACAGGTACACGGATAGGAAAGGTTTAGAGGGATACAGACAGGTACAACGATAGGAAATGTTTTGACGGATACGGACAGGTATACAGATAGGAAAGTATTAGAGGAACACGGACAGGTACACGGATAGGAAAGGTTTAGAGGGATATGGACAGGTACACTGATAGGAAAGGGATATGGACAGGTACACGGATAGGAGAGGGATATGGACAGGTACACGGATAGGAGAGAGATATGGACAGGTAAACGGATAGGAAAGGTTTAGAGGGATATGGACAGGTAAACGGATAGGAAAGGTTTAGAGCGATACGGACAGGTACACGGATAGGAAAGGTTTAGAGGGATACGGACAGGTACACGGATAGGAAAGGTTTAGAGGGACATGGATAGGTACACTGATAGGAAGGGTTTAGATGGATACGGACAGGTACTCAGATAGGAAAGGTTTAGAGGGATATGGACAGGTACACGGATAGGAAACATTTAGAGGGATACGGACAGGTATACAGATAGTAAAGATTTAGAGGGATACGGACAGGTACACGGATAGGAAAGGATTTGAGGGATACGGATAGGTACACGGATAGGAAAGGTTTAGAGGGATACGGACAGGTAAACGGATAGGAAAGGTTTTGAGGGATATGGACAGGTACACGGATAGGCAGAGTTTACAGGGATACGGACAGGTATACAGATAGGAAAGGTTTAGAGGAACACGGACAGGTACACGGATAGGAAAGGTTTAGAGGGATATGGACAGGTACACTGATAGGAAAGGGATATGGACAGGTACATGGATAATAGAGGGATATGGACAGGTACACGGATAGGAGAGAGATATGGACTGGTAAACGGATAGGAAAGGTTTAGAGGGATATGGACAGGTAAACGGATAGGGAAGATTTAGAGAGATACGGACAGGTACACGGATAGGAAAGGTTTAGAGGCATACGGACAGGTGCATGGATAGGAAAGGTTGAGAGGGATACGGACAGGTACACGGATAGGAAGGGTTTAGAGGGATACGGACAGGTACACGGATAGGAAGGGTTTAGAGGGATACGGACAGGTACACGGATAGGAAAGGTTTAGAGGGATACGGACGTACAAGGATAGGAAAGTTTTAGAGGGATATGGACCGGTACACGGATAGGAAAGGTTTTGAGGGATACGGACAGGTACACGGATAGGAAAGGTTTAGAGGGATATGGACAGGTACCCGGATAGGCAGGGTTTAGAGGGATACGGACAGGTACACGGATAGGAAGGGTTTACAGGGATACGGACAGGTACACGGATAGGAAAGGTTTAGCGGGATATGGACAGGTACATGGATAGGAAAGGTTTAGAGGGATACGGACAGGTACACGGATAGGAAAGGTTGAGAGGGATACGGACAGGTACACCCATAGGAAAGGTTTAGAGGGAAATGGACAGGTACACGGATAGGAAAGTTTTAGAGGAATATGGACAGGTACACGGATAGGAAGGGTTTTGTGGGATATGGACAGGTACACGGATAGGAAAGGTTTAGAGGGATACGGACAGGTAGACGGATTGGAAAGGTTTAGAGGGATATGGACAGGTAAACAAATAGGAAGGGTTTAGAGGGAAATGGACAGGTACACGGATAGGAAAGGTTTAGAGGGATATGGACAGGTACACGGATAGGCAGAGTTTAGAGGGATACGGACAGGTACACGGATAGGAAAGGGATATGGACATTTATACGGATAGGAGAGGGATATGGACAGGTACACGGATAGGAGAGAGATATGGACTGGTAAACGGATAGGAAAGGTTTAGAGGGATATGGACAGGTAAACGGATAGGGAAGATTTAGAGCGATACGGACAGGTACACGGATAGGGAAGGTTTAGAGGGACACGGACAGGTGCATGGATAGGAAAGGTTGAGAGGGATACGGACAGGTACACGGATAGGAAGGGTTTAGAGGGATACAGACAGGTACACGGATAGGAAGGGTTTAGAGGGATACGGACAGGTAAACGGATAGGAAAGGTTTAGAGGGATACGGACGTACAAGGATAGGAAAGTTTTAGAGGGATATGGACCGGTACACGGATAGGAAAGGTTTAGAGGGATACGGACAGGTACACGGATAGGAAAGGTTTAGAGGGATATGGACAGGTACCCGGATAGGCAGGGTTTAGAGGGATACGGACAGGTACACCGATAGGAAGGGTTTAGAGGGATACGGACAGGTACACGGATAGGAAAGGTTTAGAGGGATATGGACAGGTACATGGATAGGAAAGGTTTAGAGGGATACGGACAGGTACACGGATTGGAAAGGTTTAGAGGGATACGGACAGGTACACGGATAGGAAAGGTTGAGAGGGACACGGACAGGTACACCCATAGGAAAGGTTTAGAGGGAAATGGACAGGTACACGGATAGGAAAGGTTTAGAGGAATATGGACAGGTACACGGATAGGAAGGGTTTTGTGGGATATGGACAGGTACACGGATAGGAAAGGTTTAGAGGGATACGGACAGGTACACGGATAGGAAAGGTTTAGAGGGATATGGACAGGTAAACAAATAGGAAGGGTTTAGAGGGAAATGGACAGGTACACGGATAGGAAAGGTTTAGAGGGATATGGACAGGTACACGGATAGGCAGAGTTTAGAGGGATACGGACAGGTACACGGATAGGAAAGGGATATGGACATTTACACGGATAGGAGAGGGATATGGACAGGTACACGGATAGGAGAGAGATATGGACTGGTAAACGGATAGGAAAGGTTTAGAGGGATATGGACAGGTAAACGGATAGGGAAGATTTAGAGCGATACGGACAGGTACACGGATAGGAAAGGTTTAGAGGGACACGGACAGGTGCATCGATAGGAAAGGTTGAGAGGGATACGGACAGGTACACGGATAGGAAGGGTTTAGAGGGATACAGACAGGTACACGGATAGGAAGGGTTTAGAGGGATACGGACAGGTAAACGGATAGGAAAGGTTTAGAGGGATACGGACGTACAAGGATAGGAAAGTTTTAGAGGGATATGGACCGGTACACGGATAGGAAAGGTTTAGAGGGATACGGACAGGTACACGGATAGGAAAGGTTTAGAGGGATATGGACAGGTACCCGGATAGGCAGGGTTTAGAGGGATACGGACAGGTACACGGATAGGAAGGGTTTAGAGGGATACGGACAGGTACACGGATAGGAAAGGTTTAGAGGGATATGGACAGGTACATGGATAGGAAAGGTTTAGAGGGATACGGACAGGTACACGGATAGGAAAGGTTTAGAGGGATACGGACATGCACACGGGTAGGAAAGGTTTAGAGGGATACGGACATGTACACGGATAGGAAGGGTTTAGAGGGAAACGGACAGGTACACGGATAGGAAAGGTTTAGAGCGATACAGACAGGTACAACGATAGGAAACGTTTAGACGGATACGGACAGGTATACAGATAGGAAAGGTTTAGAGGAACACGGACAGGTACACGGATAGGAAAGGTTTAGAGGGATATGGACAGGTACACTGTTAGGAAAGGGATATGGACAGGTACACGGATAGGAGAGGGATATGGACAGGTACACGGATAGGAGAGAGATATGGACAGGTAAACGGATAGGAAAGGTTTAGAGGGATATGGACAGGTAAACGGATAGGAAAGGTTTAGAGCGATACGGACAGGTACACGGATAGGAAAGGTTTAGAGGGACATGGATAGGTACACTGATAGGAAGGGTTTAGATGGATACGGACAGGTACTCGGATAGGAAAGGTTTAGAGGGATATGGACAGGTACACGGATAGGAAACATTTAGAGGGATACGGACATTTACACAGATAGTAAAGATTTAGAGGGATACGGACAGGTACACGGATAGGAAAGGATTTGAGGGATACGGACAGGTACACGGATAGGAAAGGTTTAGAGGGATACGGACAGGTAAACGGATAGGAAAGGTTTAGAGGGATATGGACAGGTACACGGATAGGAAAGGTTGAGAGGGATACGGACAGGTACACGGATAGGAAAGGTTTAGAGGGATACGGACAGGTGCATGGATAGGAAAGGTTTAGAGGGATACGGACATACAAGGATAGGAAAGTTTTAGAGGGATATGGACCGGTACAC
Organism: Hypanus sabinus; assembly: GCF_030144855.1. Lineage (NCBI taxonomy): Eukaryota > Metazoa > Chordata > Chondrichthyes > Myliobatiformes > Dasyatidae > Hypanus > Hypanus sabinus. The sequence continues at coordinate 28,609 of NW_026780469.1, read as the reverse complement.
GGATAGGAAAGGTTTAGAGGGATACGGACAGGTACACGGATAGGAAAGGTTTAGAGGGATATGGACAGGTACCCGGATAGGCACGGCTTAGAGGGATACGGACAGGTACACGGATAGGAAGGGTTTAGAGGGATATGGACATGTACCCGGATAGGCAGGGTTTAGAGGGATACGGACAGGTACACGGATAGGAAGGGTTTAGAGGGATACGGACAGGTACACGGATAGGAAAGGTTTAGAGGGATATGGACAGGTACATGGATAGGAAAGGTTTAGAGGGATACGGACAGGTACACGGATAGGAAAGGTTTAGAGGGATACGGACATGCACACGGGTAGGAAAGGTTTAGAGGGATACGGACATGTACACGGATAGGAAGGGTTTAGAGGGACATGGATAGGTACACTGATAGGAAGGGTTTAGAGGGACATGGATAGGTACACTGATAGGAAGGGTTTAGATGGATACGGACAGGTACTCGGATAGGAAAGGTTTAGAGGGATATGGACAGGTACACGGATAGGAAACATTTAGAGGGATACGGACAGGTACACAGATAGTAAAGATTTAGAGGGATACGGACAGGTACACGGATAGGAAAGGGTTTGAGGGATACGGACAGGTACACGGATAGGAAAGGTTTAGAGGGATATGGACAGGTACACGGATAGGAAAGGTTGAGAGGGATACGGACAGGTACACGGATAGGAAAGGTTTAGAGGGATACGGACAGGTGCATGGATAGGAATGGTTGAGAGGGATATGGACAGGTACACCCATAGGAAAGGTTTAGAGGGAAATGGACAGGTACACGGATAGGAAAGGTTTAGAGGAATATGGACAGGTACTCGGATAGGAAAGGTTTAGAGGGATATGGACAGGTACACGGATAGGAAACATTTAGAGGGATACGGACAGGTACACAGATAGTAAAGATTTAGAGGGATACGGACAGGTACACGGATAGGTAAGGGTTTGAGGGATACGGACAGGTACACGGATAGGAAAGGTTTAGAGGGATACGGACAGGTAAACGGATAGGAAAGGTTTAGAGGGATATGGACAGGTACACGGATAGGAAAGGTTGAGAGGGATACGGACAGGTACACGGATAGGAAAGGTTTAGAGGGATACGGACAGGTGCATGGATAGGAAAGGTTGAGAGGGATATGGACAGGTACACCCATAGGAAAGGTTTAGAGGGAAATGGACAGGTACACGGATAGGAAAGGTTTAGAGGAATATGGACAGGTACACGGATAGGAAGGGTTTTGAGGGATATGGACAGGTACACGGATAGGAAAGGTTTAGAGGGATACAGACAGGTACAACGATAGGAAACGTTTAGACGGATACGGACAGGTATACAGATAGGAAAGGTTTAGAGGAACACGGATAGGTACACGGATAGGAAAGGTTTAGAGGGATATGGACAGGTACACGGATAGGTAGAGTTTAGAGGGATACGGACAGGTACACGGATAGGAAAGGGATATGGACATTTACACGGATAGGAGAGGGATATGGACAGGTACACGGATAGGAGAGAGATATGGACTGGTAAACGGATAGGAAAGGTTTAGAGGGATATGGACAGGTAAACGGATAGGGAAGATTTAGAGCGATACGTATAGGTACACGGATAGGAAAGGTTTAGAGGGACACGGACAGGTGCATGGATAGGAAAGGTTGAGAGGGATACGGACAGGTACACGGATAGGAAGGGTTTAGTGGGATACGGACAGGTACACGGATAGGAAGGGTTTAGAGGGATACGGACAGGTACACGGATAGGAAAGGTTTAGAGGGATACGGACGTACAAGGATAGGAAAGTTTTAGAGGGATATGGACCGGTACACGGATAGGAAAGGTTTAGAGGGATACGGACAGGTACACGGATAGGAAAGGTTTAGAGGGATATGGACAGGTACCCGGATAGGCAGGGTTTAGAGGGATACGGACAGGTGCACGGATAGGAAGGGTTTAGAGGGATATGGACAGGTACACTGATAGGAAAGGGATATGGACAGGTACACCGATAGGAGAGGGATATGGACAGGTACACGGATAGGAGAGAGATATGGACAGGTAAACGGATAGGAAAGGTTTAGAGGGATATGGACAGGTAAACGGATAGGAAAGGTTTAGAGCGATACGGACAGGTACACGGATAGGAAAGGTTTAGAGGGACATGGATAGGTACACTGATAGGAAGGGTTTAGATGGATACGGACAGGTACTCGGATAGGAAAGGTTTAGATGGATATGGACAGGTACACGGATAGGAAACATTTAGAGTGATACGGACAGGTACACAGATAGTAAAGATTTAGAGGGATACGGACAGGTACACGGATAGGAAAGGATTTGAGGGATACGGACAGGTACACGGATAGGAAAGGTTTAGAGGGATACGGACAGGTAAACGGATAGGAAAGGTTTAGAGGGATATGGACAGGTACACGGATAGGAAAGGTTGAGAGGGATACGGACAGGTACACGGATAGGAAAGGTTTAGAGGGATACGGACAGGTGCATGGATAGGAAAGGTTTAGAGGGATACGGACGTACAAGGATAGGAAAGTTTTAGAGGGATATGGACCGGTACACGGATAGGAAAGGTTTAGAGGGATACGGACAGGTACACGGATAGGAAAGGTTTAGAGGGATACGGACAGGTGCATGGATAGGAAAGGTTGAGAGGGATATGGACAGGTACACCCATAGGAAAGGTTTAGAGGGAAATGGACAGGTACACGGATAGGAAAGGTTTAGAGGAATATGGACAGGTACACGGATAGGAAGGGTTTTGAGGGATATGGACAGGTACACGGATAGGAAAGGTTTAGAGGGATACAGACAGGTACAACGATAGGAAACGTTTAGACGGATACGGACAGGTATACAGATAGGAAAGGTTTAGAGGAACACGGATAGGTACACGGATAGGAAAGGTTTAGAGGGATATCGACAGGTACACTGATAGGCAGAGTTTAGAGGGATACGGACAGGTACACGGATAGGAAAGGGATATGGACATTTACACGGATAGGAGAGGGATATGGACAGGTACACGGATAGGAGAGAGATATGGACTGGTAAACGGATAGGAAAGGTTTAGAGGGATATGGACAGGTAAACGGATAGGGAAGATTTAGAGCGATACGTATAGGTACACGGATAGGAAAGGTTTAGAGGGACACGGACAGGTGCATGGATAGGAAAGGTTGAGAGGGATACGGACAGGTACACGGATAGGAAGGGTTTAGAGGGATACGGACAGGTACACGGATAGGAAGGGTTTAGAGGGATACGGACAGGTACACGGATAGGAAAGGTTTAGAGGGATACGGACGTACAAGGATAGGAAAGTTTTAGAGGGATATGGACCGGTACACGGATAGGAAAGGTTTAGAGGGATACGGACAGGTACACGGATAGGAAAGGTTTAGAGGGATATGGACAGGTACCCGGATAGGCAGGGTTTAGAGGGATACGGACAGGTGCACGGATAGGAAGGGTTTAGAGGGATATGGACAGGTACACTGATAGGAAAGGGATATGGACAGGTACACCGATAGGAGAGGGATATGGACAGGTACACGGATAGGAGAGAGATATGGACAGGTAAACGGATAGGAAAGGTTTAGAGGGATATGGACAGGTAAACGGATAGGAAAGGTTTAGAGCGATACGGACAGGTACACGGATAGGAAAGGTTTAGAGGGACATGGATAGGTACACTGATAGGAAGGGTTTAGATGGATACGGACAGGTACTCGGATAGGAAAGGTTTAGATGGATATGGACAGGTACACGGATAGGAAACATTTAGAGTGATACGGACAGGTACACAGATAGTAAAGATTTAGAGGGATACGGACAGGTACACGGATAGGAAAGGATTTGAGGGATACGGACAGGTACACGGATAGGAAAGGTTTAGAGGGATACGGACAGGTAAACGGATAGGAAAGGTTTAGAGGGATATGGACAGGTACACGGATAGGAAAGGTTGAGAGGGATACGGACAGGTACACGGATAGGAAAGGTTTAGAGGGATACGGACAGGTGCATGGATAGGAAAGGTTTAGAGGGATACGGACGTACAAGGATAGGAAAGTTTTAGAGGGATATGGACCGGTACACGGATAGGAAAGGTTTAGAGGGATACGGACAGGTACACGGATAGGAAAGGTTTAGAGGGATATGGACAGGTACCCGGATAGGCAGGGTTTAGAGGGATACGGACAGGTACACGGATAGGAAGGGTTTAGAGGGATATGGACATGTACCCGGATAGGCAGGGTTTAGAGGGATACGGACAGGTACACGGATAGGAAGGGTTTAGAGGGATACGGACAGGTACACGGATAGGAAAGGTTTAGAGGGATATTGACAGGTACATGGATAGGAAAGGTTTAGAGGGATACGGACAGGTACACAGATAGGAAAGGTTTAGAGGGATACGGACATGCACACGGGTAGGGAAGGTTTAGAGGGATACGGACATGTACACGGATAGGAAGGGTTTAGAGGGACATGGATAGGTACACTGATAGGAAGGGTTTAGATGGATACGGACAGGTACTCGGATAGGAAAGGTTTAGAGGGATATGGACAGGTACACGGATAGGAAACATTTAGAGGGATACGGACAGGTACACAGATAGTAAAGGTTTAGAGGGATACGGACAGGTAAATGGATAGGAAAGGTTTAGAGGGATATGGACAGGTACACGGATAGGAAAGGATTTGAGGGATACGGACAGGTACACGGATAGGAAAGGTTTAGAGGGATACGGACAGGTAAACGGATAGGAAAGGTTTAGAGGGATATGGACAGGTACACGGATAGGAAAGGTTGAGAGGGATACGGACAGGTACACGGATAGGAAAGGTTTAGAGGGATACGGACAGGTGCATGGATAGGAAAGGTTGAGAGGGATACGGACAGGTACACCCATAGGAAAGGTTTAGAGCGAAATGGACAGGTACACGGATAGGAAAGGTTTAGAGGAATATGGACAGGTACACGGATAGGAAGGGTTTTGAGGGATATGGACAGGTACACGGATAGGAAAGGTTTAGAGGGATACAGACAGGTACAACGATAGGAAACGTTTAGACAGATACGGACAGGTATACAGATAGGAAAGGTTTAGAGGAACACGGACAGGTACACGGATAGGAAAGGTTTAGAGGGATATGGACAGGTACACGGATAGGCAGAGTTTAGAGGGATACGGACAGGTACACGGATAGGAAAGGGATATGGACATTTACACGGATAGGAGAGGGATATGGACAGGTACACGGATAGGAGAGAGATATGGACTGGTAAACGGATAGGAAAGGTTTAGAGGGATATGGACAGGTAAACGGATAGGGAAGATTTAGAGCGATACGGACAGGTACACGGATAGGAAAGGTTTAGAGGGACACGGACAGGTGCATGGATAGGAAAGGTTGAGAGGGATACGGACAGGTACACGGATAGGAAGGGTTTAGAGGGATACGGACAGGTACACGGATAGGAAGGGTTTAGAGGGATACGGACAGGTACACGGATAGGAAAGGTTTAGAGGGATACGGACGTACAAGGATAGGAAAGTTTTAGAGGGATATGGACCGGTACACGGATAGGAAAGGTTTAGAGGGATACGGACAGGTACACGGATAGGAAAGGTTTAGAGGGATATGGACAGGTACCCGGATAGGCAGGGTTTAGAGGGATACGGACAGGTACACGGATAGGAAGGGTTTAGAGGGATACGGACAGGTACACGGATAGGAAAGGTTTAGAGGGATATGGACAGGTACATGGATAGGAAAGGTTTAGAGGGATACGGACAGGTACACTGATAGGAAAGGGATATGGACAGGTACACGGATAGGAGAGGGATATGGACAGGTACACGGATAGGAGAGAGATATGGACAGGTAAACGGATAGGAAAGGTTTAGAGGGATATGGACAGGTAAACGGATAGGAAAGGTTTAGAGCGATACGGACAGGTACACGGATCGGAAAGGTTTAGAGGGATACGGACAGGTGCATGGATAGGAAAGGTTGAGAGGGATACGGACAGGTACACGGATAGAAAGGGTTTAGAGGGATACGGACAGGTACACGGATAGGAAGGGTTTAGAGGGATACGGACAGGTACACGGATAGGAAAGGTTTAGAGGGATACGGACATGCACACGGGTAGGAAAGGTTTAGAGGGATACGGAAATGTACACGGATAGGAAGGGTTTAGAGGGAAACGGACAGGTACACGGATAGGAAAGGTTTAGAGGGATACAGACAGGTACAACGATAGGAAACGTTTAGTCGGATACGGACAGGTATACAGATAGGAAAGGTTTAGAGGAACACGGACAGGTACACGGATAGGAAAGGTTTAGAGGGATATGGACAGGTACACTGATAGGAAAGGGATATGGACAGGTACACGGATAGGAGAGGGATATGGACAGGTACACGGATAGGAGAGAGATATGGACAGGTAAACGGATAGGAAAGGTTTAGAGGGATATGGACAGGTAAACGGATAGGAAAGGTTTAGAGCGATACGGACAGGTACACGGATAGGAAAGGTTTAGAGGGATACGGACAGTTGCATGGATAGGAAAGGTTGAGAGGGATACGGACAGGTACACGGATAGGAAGGGTTTAGAGGGATACGGACAGGTACACGGATAGGAAGGGTTTAGAGGGATACGGACAGGTACACGGATAGGAAAGGTTTAGAGGGATACGGACGTACAAGGATAGGAAAGTTTTAGAGGGATATGGACCGGTACACGGATAGGAAAGGTTTAGAGGGATACGGAGAGGTACACGGATAGGAAAGGTTTAGAGGGATATGGACAGGTACCCGGATAGGCAGGGTTTAGAGGGATACGGACAGGTACACGGATAGGAAGGGTTTAGAGGGATACGGACAGGTACACGGATAGGAAAGGTTTAGAGGCATATGGACAGGTACATGGATAGGAAAGGTTTAGAGGGATACGGACAGGTACACGGATAGGAAAGGTTTAGAGGGATACGGACATGCACACGGGTAGGAAAGGTTTAGAGGGATACGGACATGTACACGGATAGGAAGGGTTTAGAGGGAAACGGACAGGTACACGGATAGGAAAGGTTTTGAGGGATACAGACAGGTACAACGATAGGAAACGTTTAGACGGATACGGACAGGTATACAGATAGGAAAGGTTTAGAGGAACACGGACAGGTACACGGATAGGAAAGGTTTAGAGGGATATGGACAGGTACACTGATAGGAAAGGGATATGGACAGGTACACGGATAGGAGAGGGATATGGACAGGTACACGGATAGGAGAGAGATATGGACAGGTAAACTTATAGGAAAGGTTTAGAGGGATATGGACAGGTAAACGGATAGGAAAGGTTTAGAGCGATACGGACAGGTACACGGATAGGAAAGGTTTAGAGGGATACGGACAGGTACACGGATAGGAAAGGTTTAGAGGGACATGGATAGGTACACTGATAGGAAGGGTTTAGATGGATACGGACAGGTACTCGGATAGGAAAGGTTTAGAGGGATATGGACAGGTACACGGATAGGAAACATTTAGAGGGATACGGACAGGTACACAGATAGTAAAGATTTAGAGGGATACGGACAGGTACACGGATAGGAAAGGATTTGAGGGATACGGACAGGTACACGGATAGGAAAGGTTTAGAGGGATACGGACAGGTAAACGGATAGGAAAGGTTTAGAGGGATATGGACAGGTACACGGATAGGAAAGGTTGAGAGGGATACGGACAGGTACACGGATAGGAAAGGTTTAGAGTGATACGGACAGGTACACAGATAGTAAAGATTTAGAGGGATACGGACAGGTACACGGATAGGAAAGGATTTGAGGGATACGGACAGGTACACGGATAGGAAAGGTTTAGAGGGATACGGACAGGTAAACGGATAGGAAAGGTTTAGAGGGATATGGACAGGTACACGGATAGGAAAGGTTGAGAGGGATACGGACAGGTACACGGATAGGAAAGGTTTAGAGGGATACGGACAGGTGCATGGATAGGAAAGGTTTAGAGGGATACGGACGTACAAGGATAGGAAAGTTTTAGAGGGATATGGACCGGTACACGGATAGGAAAGGTTTAGAGGGATACGGACAGGTACACGGATAGGAAAGGTTTAGAGGGATATGGACAGGTACCCGGATAGGCAGGGTTTAGAGGGATACGGACAGGTACATGGATAGGAAGGGTTTAGAGGGATATGGACATGTACCCGGATAGGCAGGGTTTAGAGGGATACGGACAGGTACACGGATAGGAAGTGTTTAGAGGGATACGGACAGGTACACGGATAGGAAAGGTTTAGAGGGATATTGACAGGTACATGGATAGGAAAGGTTTAGAGGGATACGGACAGGTACACGGATAGGAAAGGTTTAGAGGGATACGGACATGCACACGGGTAGGGAAGGTTTAGAGGGATACGGACATGTACACGGATAGGAAGGGTTTAGAGGGACATGGATAGGTACACTGATAGGAAGGGTTTAGATGGATACGGACAGGTACTCGGATAGGAAAGGTTTAGAGGGATATGGACAGGTACACGGATAGGAAACATTTAGAGGGATACGGACAGGTACACAGATAGTAAAGGTTTAGAGGGATACGGACAGGTAAATTGATAGGAAAGGTTTAGAGGGATATGGACAGGTACACGGATAGGAAAGGATTTGAGGGATACGGACAGGTACACGGATAGGAAAGGTTTAGAGGGATACGGACAGGTAAACGGATAGGAAAGGTTTAGAGGGATATGGACAGGTACACGGATAGGAAAGGTTGAGAGGGATACGGACAGGTACACGGATAGGAAAGGTTTAGAGGGATACGGACAGGTGCATGGATAGGAAAGGTTGAGAGGGATACGGACAGGTACACCCATAGGAAAGGTTTAGAGGGAAATGGACAGGTACACGGATAGGAAAGGTTTAGAGGAATATGGACAGGTACACGGATAGGAAGGGTTTTGAGGGATATGGACAGGTACACGGATAGGAAAGGTTTAGAGGGATACAGACAGGTACAACGATAGGAAACGTTTAGACAGATACGGACAGGTATACAGATAGGAAAGGTTTAGAGGAACACGGACAGGTACACGGATAGGAAAGGTTTAGAGGGATATGGACAGGTACACGGATAGGCAGAGTTTAGAGGGATACGGACAGGTACACGGATAGGAAAGGGATATGGACATTTACACGGATAGGAGAGGGATATGGACAGGTACACGGGTAGGAGAGAGATATGGACTGGTAAACGGATAGGAAAGGTTTAGAGGGATATGGACAGGTAAACGGATAGGGAAGATTTAGAGCGATACGGACAGGTACACGGATAGGAAAGGTTTAGAGGGACACGGACAGGTGCATGGATAGGAAAGGTTGAGAGGGATACGGACAGGTACACGGATAGGAAGGGTTTAGAGGGATACGGACAGGTACACGGATAGGAAGGGTTTAGAGGGATACGGACAGGTACACGGATAGGAAAGGTTTAGAGGGATACGGACGTACAAGGATAGGAAAGTTTTAGAGGGATATGGACCGGTACACGGATAGGAAAGGTTTAGAGGGATACGGACAGGTACACGGATAGGAAAGGTTTAGAGGGATATGGACAGGTACCCGGATAGGCAGGGTTTAGAGGGATACGGACAGGTACACGGATAGGAAGGGTTTAGAGGGATACGGACAGGTACACGGATAGGAAAGGTTTAGAGGGATATGGACAGGTACATGGATAGGAAAGGTTTAGAGGGATACGGACAGGTACACTGATAGGAAAGGAATATGGACAGGTACACGGATAGGAGAGGGATATGGACAGGTACACGGATAGGAGAGAGATATGGACAGGTAAACGGATAGGAAAGGTTTAGAGGGATATGGACAGGTAAACGGATAGGAAAGGTTTAGAGCGATACGGACAGGTACACGGATCGGAAAGGTTTAGAGGGATACGGACAGGTGCATGGATAGGAAAGGTTGAGAGGGATACGGACAGGTACACGGATAGAAAGGGTTTAGAGGGAAACGGACAGGTACACGGATAGGAAAGGTTTAGAGGGATACAGACAGGTACAACGATAGGAAACGTTTAGTCGGATACGGACAGGTATACAGATAGGAAAGGTTTAGAGGAACACGGACAGGTACACGGATAGGAAAGGTTTAGAGGGATATGGACAGGTACACTGATAGGAAAGGGATATGGACAGGTACACGGATAGGAGAGGGATATGGACAGGTACACGGATAGGAGAGAGATATGGACAGGTAAACGGATAGGAAAGGTTTAGAGTGATATGGACAGGTAAACGGATAGGAAAGGTTTAGAGCGATACGGACAGGTACACGGATAGGAAAGGTTTAGAGAGATACGGACAGTTGCATGGATAGGAAAGGTTGAGAGGGATACGGACAGGTACACGGATAGGAAGGGTTTAGAGGGATACGGACAGGTACACGGATAGGAATGGTTTAGAGGGATACGGACAGGTACACGGATAGGAAAGGTTTAGAGGGATACGGACGTACAAGGATAGGAAAGTTATAGAGGGATATGGACCGGTACACGGATAGGAAAGGTTTAGAGGGATACGGAGAGGTACAAGGATAGGAAAGGTTTAGAGGGATATGGACAGGTACCCGGATAGGCAGGGTTTAGAGGGATACGGACAGGTACACGGATAGGAAGGGTTTAGAGGGATACGGACAGGTACACGGATAGGAAAGGTTTAGAGGCATATGGACAGGTACATGGATAGGAAAGGTTTAGAGGGATACGGACAGGTACACGGATAGGAAAGGCTTAGAGGGATACGGACATGCACACGGGTAGGAAAGGTTTAGAGGGATACGGACATGTACACGGATAGGAAGGGATTAGAGGGAAACGGACAGGTACACGGATAGGAAAGGTTTTGAGGGATACAGACAGGTACAACGATAGGAAACGTTTAGACGGATACGGACAGGTATACAGATAGGAAAGGTTTAGAGGAACACGGACAGGTACACGGATAGGAAAGGTTTAGAGGGATATGGACAGGTACACTGATAGGAAAGGGATATGGACAGGTACACGGATAGGAGAGGGATATGGACAGGTACACGGATAGGAGAGAGATATGGACAGGTAAACTTATAGGAAAGGTTTAGAGGGATATGGACAGGTAAACGGATAGGAAAGGTTTAGAGCGATACGGACAGGTACACGGATAGGAAAGGTTTAGAGGGATACGGACAGGTACACGGATAGGAAAGGTTTAGAGGGACATGGATAGGTACACTGATAGGAAGGGTTTAGATGGATACGGACAGGTACTCGGAGAGGAAATGTTTAGAGGGATATGGACAGGTACACGGATAGGAAACATTTAGAGGGATACGGACAGGTACACAGATAGTAAAGATTTAGAGGGATACGGACAGGTACACGGCTAGGAAAGGATTTGAGGGATACGGACAGGTACACGGATAGGAAAGGTTTAGAGGGATACGGACAGGTAAACGGATAGGAAAGGTTTAGAGGGATATGGACAGGTACACGGATAGGAAAGGTTGAGAGGGATACGGACAGGTACACGGATAGGAAAGGTTTAGAGGGATACGGACAGGTGCATGGATAGGAAAGTTTGAGAGGGATACGGACAGGTACACCCATAGGAAAGGTTTAGAGGGAAATGGACAGGTACACGGATAGGAAAGGTTTAGAGGAATATGGACAGGTACACGGATAGGAAGGGTTTTGAGGGATATGGACAGGTACACGGATAGGAAAGGTTTAGAGGGATACAGACAGGTACAACGATAGGAAACGTTTAGACGGATACGGACAGGTATACAGATAGGAAAGGTTTAGAGGAACACGGACAGGTACACGGATAGGAAAGGTTTAGAGGGATATGGACAGGTACACTGATAGGAAAGGGATATGGACAGGTACACGGATAGGAGAGGGATATGGACAGGTACACGGATAGGAGAGAGATATGGACAGGTAAACGGATAGGAAAGGTTTAGAGGGATATGGACAGGTAAACGGATAGGGAAGATTTAGAGCGATACGGACAGGTACACGGATAGGAAAGGTTTAGAGGGATACGGACAGGTGCATGGATAGGAAAGGTTGAGAGGGATACGGACGGGTACACGGATAGGAAGGGTTTAGAGGGATACGGACAGGTACACGGATAGGAAGGGTTTAGAGGGATATGGACAGGTACATGGATAGGAAAGGTTTAGAGGGATACGGACGTACAAGGATGGGAAAGTTTTAGAGGGATATGGACCGGGACACGGATAGGAAAGGTTTTGAGGGATACGGACAGGTACACGGATAGGAAAGGTTTAGAGGGATATGGACAGGTACCCGGATAGGTAGGGTTTAGAGGGATACGGACAGGTACACGGATAGGAAGGGTTTAGAGGGATACGGACAGGTACACGGATAGGAAAGGTTTAGAGGGATATGGACAGGTACACGGATAGGAAAGGTTTAGATGGATACGGACAGGTACTCGGATAGGAAATGTTTAGAGGGATATGGACAGGTACACGGATAGGAAACATTTAGAGGGATACGGACAGGTACACAGATAGTAAAGATTTAGAGGGATACGGACAGGTACACGGATAGGAAAGGATTTGAGGGATACGGACAGGTACACGGATAGGAAAGGTTTAGAGGGATACGGACAGGTAAACGGATAGGAAAGGTTTAGAGGGATATGGACAGGTACACGGATAGGAAAGGTTGAGAGGGATACGGACAGGTACACGGATAGGAAAGGTTTAGAGGGATACGGACAGGTGCATGGATAGGAAAGTTTGAGAGGGATACGGACAGGTACACCCATAGGAAAGGTTTAGAGGGAAATGGACAGGTACACGGATAGGAAAGGTTTAGAGGAATATGGACAGGTACACGGATAGGAAGGGTTTTGAGGGATATGGACAGGTACACGGATAGGAAAGGTTTAGAGGGATACAGACAGGTACAACGATAGGAAACGTTTAGACGGATACGGACAGGTATACAGATAGGAAAGGTTTAGAGGAACACGGACAGGTACACGGATAGGAAAGGTTTAGAGGGATATGGACAGGTACACTGATAGGAAAGGGATATGGACAGGTACACGGATAGGAGAGGGATATGGACAGGTACACGGATAGGAGAGAGATATGGACAGGTAAACGGATAGGAAAGGTTTAGAGGGATATGGACAGGTAAACGGATAGGGAAGATTTAGAGCGATACGGACAGGTACACGGATAGGAAAGGTTTAGAGGGATACGGACAGGTGCATGGATAGGAAAGGTTGAGAGGGATACGGACGGGTACACGGATAGGAAGGGTTTAGAGGGATACGGACAGGTACACGGATAGGAAGGGTTTAGAGGGATATGGACAGGTACATGGATAGGAAAGGTTTAGAGGGATACGGACGTACAAGGATGGGAAAGTTTTAGAGGGATATGGACCGGGACACGGATAGGAAAGGTTTTGAGGGATACGGACAGGTACACGGATAGGAAAGGTTTAGAGGGATATGGACAGGTACCCGGATAGGTAGGGTTTAGAGGGATACGGACAGGTACACGGATAGGAAGGGTTTAGAGGGATACGGACAGGTACACGGATAGGAAAGGTTTAGAGGGATATGGACAGGTACACGGATAGGAAAGGTTTAGAGGGATACGGACAGGTACACGGATAGGAAAGGTTTAGAGGGATACGGACATGCACACGGGTAGGAAAGGTTTAGAGGGATACGGACATGTACACTGATAGGAAAGGGATATGGACAGGTACACGGATAGGAGAGGGATATGGACAGGTACACGGATAGGAGAGAGATATGGACAGGTAAACGGATAGGAAAGGTTTAGAGGGATATGGACAGGTAAACGGATAGGAAAGGTTTAGAGCGATACGGACAGGTACACGGATAGGAAAGGTTTAGAGGGATACGGACAGGTACACGAATAGGAAAGGTTTAGAGGGATATGGATAGGTACACTGATAGGAAGGGTTTAGATGGATACGGACAGGTACTCGGATAGGAAAGGTTTAGAGGAATATGGACAGCTACACGGATAGGAAGGGTTTTGAGGGATATGGACAGGTACACGGATAGGCAGAGTTTAGAGGGATACGGACAGGTACACGGATAGGAAAGGTTTAGAGGGAGACGGATGTACAAGGATAGGAAAGTTTTAGAGGGATATGGACCGGTACACGGATAGGAAAGGTTTAGAGGTATACGGACAGGTACACGGATAGGAAGGGTTTAGAGGGATACCGACAGGTACACGGATAGGAAAGATTTAGAGGGATACGTACAAGTAAACGGATAGGAAAGGTTTAGAGTGATATGGACAGGTACACGGATAGGAAAGGTTTAGAGGGATACGGACAGGTACACGGATAGGCAGGGTTCAGAGGTATACGGACAGGTACACGGATAGGAATGGTTAAGAGGGATATGGACCGGTACACGGATAGGAATGGTTTAGAGGTATACGGACAGGTACACGGATAGGAAGGGTTTAGAGGGATACCGACAGGTACACGGATAGTAAATATTCAGAGGGATACGGACAAGTACACGGATAGGAAAGGTTTAGAGTGACATGGACAGGTACACGGATAGGAAAGGTATAGAGGGATACGGACAGGTACACGGATAGGCAGGGTTTAGAGGTATACGGACAGGTACACGGATAGGAAGGGTTTACAGGGATACGGACAGGTACACGGATAGGAAAGTTTTAGAGGGATACGGACAGGTACACGGATAGGAAAGTTTTAGAGGGATCCAGACAGGTACACGGATAGGAAAGGTTTAGAGGGATACGGACAGGTACACGGATAGGAAAGGTTGAGAGGGATACGGACAGGTACACAGATAGTAAAGATTTAGAGGGATACGGACAGGTACACGGCTAGGAAAGGATTTGAGGGATACGGACAGGTACACGGATAGGAAAGGTTTAGAGGGATACGGACAGGTAAACGGATAGGAAAGGTTTAGAGGGATATGGACAGGTACACGGATAGGAAAGGTTGAGAGGGATACGGACAGGTACACGGATAGGAAAGGTTTAGAGGGATACGGACAGGTGCATGGATAGGAAAGTTTGAGAGGGATACGGACAGGTACACCCATAGGAAAGGTTTAGAGGGAAATGGACAGGTACACGGATAGGAAAGGTTTAGAGGAATATGGACAGGTACACGGATAGGAAGGGTTTTGAGGGATATGGACAGGTACACGGATAGGAAAGGTTTAGAGGGATACAGACAGGTACAACGATAGGAAACGTTTAGACGGATACGGACAGGTATACAGATAGGAAAGGTTTAGAGGAACACGGACAGGTACACGGATAGGAAAGGTTTAGAGGGATATGGACAGGTACACTGATAGGAAAGGGATATGGACAGGTACACGGATAGGAGAGGGATATGGACAGGTACACGGATAGGAGAGAGATATGGACAGGTAAACGGATAGGAAAGGTTTAGAGGGATATGGACAGGTAAACGGATAGGGAAGATTTAGAGCGATACGGACAGGTACACGGATAGGAAAGGTTTAGAGGGATACGGACAGGTGCATGGATAGGAAAGGTTGAGAGGGATACGGACGGGTACACGGATAGGAAGGGTTTAGAGGGATACGGACAGGTACACGGATAGGAAGGGTTTAGAGGGATATGGACAGGTACATGGATAGGAAAGGTTTAGAGGGATACGGACGTACAAGGATGGGAAAGTTTTAGAGGGATATGGACCGGGACACGGATAGGAAAGGTTTTGAGGGATACGGACAGGTACACGGATAGGAAAGGTTTAGAGGGATATGGACAGGTACCCGGATAGGTAGGGTTTAGAGGGATACGGACAGGTACACGGATAGGAAGGGTTTAGAGGGATACGGACAGGTACACGGATAGGAAAGGTTTAGAGGGATATGGACAGGTACACGGATAGGAAAGGTTTAGATGGATACGGACAGGTACTCGGATAGGAAATGTTTAGAGGGATATGGACAGGTACACGGATAGGAAACATTTAGAGGGATACGGACAGGTACACAGATAGTAAAGATTTAGAGGGATACGGACAGGTACACGGATAGGAAAGGATTTGAGGGATACGGACAGGTACACGGATAGGAAAGGTTTAGAGGGATACGGACAGGTAAACGGATAGGAAAGGTTTAGAGGGATATGGACAGGTACACGGATAGGAAAGGTTGAGAGGGATACGGACAGGTACACGGATAGGAAAGGTTTAGAGGGATACGGACAGGTGCATGGATAGGAAAGTTTGAGAGGGATACGGACAGGTACACCCATAGGAAAGGTTTAGAGGGAAATGGACAGGTACACGGATAGGAAAGGTTTAGAGGAATATGGACAGGTACACGGATAGGAAGGGTTTTGAGGGATATGGACAGGTACACGGATAGGAAAGGTTTAGAGGGATACAGACAGGTACATCGATAGGAAACGTTTAGACGGATACGGACAGGTATACAGATAGGAAAGGTTTAGAGGAACACGGACAGGTACACGGATAGGAAAGGTTTAGAGGGATATGGACAGGTACACTGATAGGAAAGGGATATGGACAGGTACACGGATAGGAGAGGGATATGGACAGGTACACGGATAGGAGAGAGATATGGACAGGTAAACGGATAGGAAAGGTTTAGAGGGATATGGACAGGTAAACGGATAGGGAAGATTTAGAGCGATACGGACAGGTACACGGATAGGAAAGGTTTAGAGGGATACGGACAGGTGCATGGATAGGAAAGGTTGAGAGGGATACGGACGGGTACACGGATAGGAAGGGTTTAGAGGGATACGGACAGGTACACGGATAGGAAGGGTTTAGAGGGATATGGACAGGTACATGGATAGGAAAGGTTTAGAGGGATACGGACGTACAAGGATGGGAAAGTTTTAGAGGGATATGGACCGGGACACGGATAGGAAAGGTTTTGAGGGATACGGACAGGTACACGGATAGGAAAGGTTTAGAGGGATATGGACAGGTACCCGGATAGGTAGGGTTTAGAGGGATACGGACAGGTACACGGATAGGAAGGGTTTAGAGGGATACGGACAGGTACACGGATAGGAAAGGTTTAGAGGGATATGGACAGGTACACGGATAGGAAAGGTTTAGAGGGATACGGACAGGTACACGGATAGGAAAGGTTTAGAGGGATACGGACATGCACACGGGTAGGAAAGGTTTAGAGGGATACGGACATGTACACTGATAGGAAAGGGATATGGACAGGTACACGGATAGGAGAGGGATATGGACAGGTACACGGATAGGAGAGAGATATGGACAGGTAAACGGATAGGAAAGGTTTAGAGGGATATGGACAGGTAAACGGATAGGAAAGGTTTAGAGCGATACGGACAGGTACACGGATAGGAAAGGTTTAGAGGGATACGGACAGGTACACGAATAGGAAAGGTTTAGAGGGATATGGATAGGTACACTGATAGGAAGGGTTTAGATGGATACGGACAGGTACTCGGATAGGAAAGGTTTAGAGGAATATGGACAGCTACACGGATAGGAAGGGTTTTGAGGGATATGGACAGGTACACGGATAGGCAGAGTTTAGAGGGATACGGACAGGTACACGGATAGGAAAGGTTTAGAGGGAGACGGATGTACAAGGATAGGAAAGTTTTAGAGGGATATGGACCGGTACACGGATAGGAAAGGTTTAGAGGTATACGGACAGGTACACGGATAGGAAGGGTTTAGAGGGATACCGACAGGTACACGGATAGGAAAGATTTAGAGGGATACGTACAAGTAAACGGATAGGAAAGGTTTAGAGTGATATGGACAGGTACACGGATAGGAAAGGTTTAGAGGGATACGGACAGGTACACGGATAGGCAGGGTTCAGAGGTATACGGACAGGTACACGGATAGGAATGGTTAAGAGGGATATGGACCGGTACACGGATAGGAAAGGTTTAGAGGTATACGGACAGGTACACGGATAGGAAGGGTTTAGAGGGATACCGACAGGTACACGGATAGTAAATATTCAGAGGGATACGGACAAGTACACGGATAGGAAAGGTTTAGAGTGACATGGACAGGTACACGGATAGGAAAGGTATAGAGGGATACGGACAGGTACACGGATAGGAAAGGTTGAGAGGGATACGGACAGGTACACAGATAGTAAAGATTTAGAGGGATACGGACAGGTACACGGCTAGGAAAGGATTTGAGGGATACGGACAGGTACACGGATAGGAAAGGTTTAGAGGGATACGGACAGGTAAACGGATAGGAAAGGTTTAGAGGGATATGGACAGGTACACGGATAGGAAAGGTTGAGAGGGATACGGACAGGTACACGGATAGGAAAGGTTTAGAGGGATACGGACAGGTGCATGGATAGGAAAGTTTGAGAGGGATACGGACAGGTACACCCATAGGAAAGGTTTAGAGGGAAATGGACAGGTACACGGATAGGAAAGGTTTAGAGGAATATGGACAGGTACACGGATAGGAAGGGTTTTGAGGGATATGGACAGGTACACGGATAGGAAAGGTTTAGAGGGATACAGACAGGTACAACGATAGGAAACGTTTAGACGGATACGGACAGGTATACAGATAGGAAAGGTTTAGAGGAACACGGACAGGTACACGGATAGGAAAGGTTTAGAGGGATATGGACAGGTACACTGATAGGAAAGGGATATGGACAGGTACACGGATAGGAGAGGGATATGGACAGGTACACGGATAGGAGAGAGATATGGACAGGTAAACGGATAGGAAAGGTTTAGAGGGATATGGACAGGTAAACGGATAGGGAAGATTTAGAGCGATACGGACAGGTACACGGATAGGAAAGGTTTAGAGGGATACGGACAGGTGCATGGATAGGAAAGGTTGAGAGGGATACGGACGGGTACACGGATAGGAAGGGTTTAGAGGGATACGGACAGGTACACGGATAGGAAGGGTTTAGAGGGATATGGACAGGTACATGGATAGGAAAGGTTTAGAGGGATACGGACGTACAAGGATGGGAAAGTTTTAGAGGGATATGGACCGGGACACGGATAGGAAAGGTTTTGAGGGATACGGACAGGTACACGGATAGGAAAGGTTTAGAGGGATATGGACAGGTACCCGGATAGGTAGGGTTTAGAGGGATACGGACAGGTACACGGATAGGAAGGGTTTAGAGGGATACGGACAGGTACACGGATAGGAAAGGTTTAGAGGGATATGGACAGGTACACGGATAGGAAAGGTTTAGATGGATACGGACAGGTACTCGGATAGGAAATGTTTAGAGGGATATGGACAGGTACACGGATAGGAAACATTTAGAGGGATACGGACAGGTACACAGATAGTAAAGATTTAGAGGGATACGGACAGGTACACGGATAGGAAAGGATTTGAGGGATACGGACAGGTACACGGATAGGAAAGGTTTAGAGGGATACGGACAGGTAAACGGATAGGAAAGGTTTAGAGGGATATGGACAGGTACACGGATAGGAAAGGTTGAGAGGGATACGGACAGGTACACGGATAGGAAAGGTTTAGAGGGATACGGACAGGTGCATGGATAGGAAAGTTTGAGAGGGATACGGACAGGTACACCCATAGGAAAGGTTTAGAGGGAAATGGACAGGTACACGGATAGGAAAGGTTTAGAGGAATATGGACAGGTACACGGATAGGAAGGGTTTTGAGGGATATGGACAGGTACACGGATAGGAAAGGTTTAGAGGGATACAGACAGGTACAACGATAGGAAACGTTTAGACGGATACGGACAGGTATACAGATAGGAAAGGTTTAGAGGAACACGGACAGGTACACGGATAGGAAAGGTTTAGAGGGATATGGACAGGTACACTGATAGGAAAGGGATATGGACAGGTACACGGATAGGAGAGGGATATGGACAGGTACACGGATAGGAGAGAGATATGGACAGGTAAACGGATAGGAAAGGTTTAGAGGGATATGGACAGGTAAACGGATAGGGAAGATTTAGAGCGATACGGACAGGTACACGGATAGGAAAGGTTTAGAGGGATACGGACAGGTGCATGGATAGGAAAGGTTGAGAGGGATACGGACGGGTACACGGATAGGAAGGGTTTAGAGGGATACGGACAGGTACACGGATAGGAAGGGTTTAGAGGGATATGGACAGGTACATGGATAGGAAAGGTTTAGAGGGATACGGACGTACAAGGATGGGAAAGTTTTAGAGGGATATGGACCGGGACACGGATAGGAAAGGTTTTGAGGGATACGGACAGGTACACGGATAGGAAAGGTTTAGAGGGATATGGACAGGTACCCGGATAGGTAGGGTTTAGAGGGATACGGACATGCACACGGGTAGGAAAGGTTTAGAGGGATACGGACATGTACACTGATAGGAAAGGGATATGGACAGGTACACGGATAGGAGAGGGATATGGACAGGTACACGGATAGGAGAGAGATATGGACAGGTAAACGGATAGGAAAGGTTTAGAGGGATATGGACAGGTAAACGGATAGGAAAGGTTTAGAGCGATACGGACAGGTACACGGATAGGAAAGGTTTAGAGGGATACGGACAGGTACACGAATAGGAAAGGTTTAGAGGGATATGGATAGGTACACTGATAGGAAGGGTTTAGATGGATACGGACAGGTACTCGGATAGGAAAGGTTTAGAGGAATATGGACAGCTACACGGATAGGAAGGGTTTTGAGGGATATGGACAGGTACACGGATAGGCAGAGTTTAGAGGGATACGGACAGGTACACGGATAGGAAAGGTTTAGAGGGAGACGGATGTACAAGGATAGGAAAGTTTTAGAGGGATATGGACCGGTACACGGATAGGAAAGGTTTAGAGGTATACGGACAGGTACACGGATAGGAAGGGTTTAGAGGGATACCGACAGGTACACGGATAGGAAAGATTTAGAGGGATACGTACAAGTAAACGGATAGGAAAGGTTTAGAGTGATATGGACAGGTACACGGATAGGAAAGGTTTAGAGGGATACGGACAGGTACACGGATAGGCAGGGTTCAGAGGTATACGGACAGGTACACGGATAGGAATGGTTAAGAGGGATATGGACCGGTACACGGATAGGAAAGGTTTAGAGGTATACGGACAGGTACACGGATAGGAAGGGTTTAGAGGGATACCGACAGGTACACGGATAGTAAATATTCAGAGGGATACGGACAAGTACACGGATAGGAAAGGTTTAGAGTGACATGGACAGGTACACGGATAGGAAAGGTATAGAGGGATACGGACAGGTACACGGATAGGCAGGGTTTAGAGGTATACGGACAGGTACACGGATAGGAAGGGTTTAGAGGGACACGGACAGGTACACGGATAGGAAAGTTTTAGAGGGATACGGACAGGTACACGGATAGGAAAGTTTTAGAGGGATCCAGACAGGTACACGGATAGGAAAGGTTTAGAGGGATACGGACAGGTACACGGATAGGAAAGGTTGAGAGGGATACGGACAGGTACACGGATAGGAAAGGTTTAGAGGGATACGGACAGGTACACTGATAGGAAAGGTTTAGAGCGACACGGACAGGTACACGGATAGGAAGGGTTTAGAGGGATATGGGCAGGTACACGGATAGGAAAGGTTTAGAGGGATACGGACAGGTACACGGATAGGAAAGGTTTAGAGGGATATGGACAGGTACATGGATAGGAAAGGTTTAGAGGGATACGGACAGGTACACGGATCGGAAAGTTTCTGAGGGATACGGACAGGTACACGGTTAGGAAAGGTTTAGAGGGATACTGACATGCACACGGATAGGAAAGGTTTAGAGGGATTCGGACAGGTACACCGATAGGAAAGGTTTAGAGGGATACGGACATGTACACGGATCGGAAGGGTTTAGAGGGATACGGACAGGTACACGGATTGGAAGGGTTTAGAGGGATAAGGACAGGTACACAGATAGGATAGGTTTAGAGGGATACGGACGTACAAGGATAGGAAAGTTTTAGAGGGATATGGACCGGTACACGGATAGGAAAGGTTCAGAGGGACACGGACAGGTACACCGATAAGAAAGGTTTAGAGCGATACGAACAGGTACACGGATAGGAAAGGTTTAGAGAGATACTGACAGGTACACGGATAAGCTGGGTTTAGAGGGATACGGACAGGTACACGGATAGGAAGGGTTTAGAGGGATGCGGACAGGTACACGGATAGGAAAGGTTTAGAGGGATACGGACAGGTGTACGGATAGGAAAGGTTTAGAGGGATACGGACAGGTACACGGATAGGAAAGGTTTAGAGGGATACGGACAGGTACACGGATAGGAAAGGTTTCGAGGGATACGGACAGGTGCACGGATAGGAAAGGTTTAGAGGGATATGGACAGGTACACGGATAGGAAGGGTTTAGAGGGATATTGTCAGGTATACGCATAGGAAACGTTTAGAGGGATACGGACAGGTACACGGATAGGAAAGGTTTAGAGGGATACGGACAGGTACACGGATAGGAAAGGTTTAGAGGGATACGGACATGGACACGGATAGTAAGGGTTTAGAGGAATACGGTCAGGTACACGGATAGGAAAGGTTTAGAGGGATACGGACAGGTACACGGATAGGAAAGGTTGAGAGCGATACGGACAGGTACACGGATAGGAAAGGTTTAGAGGGATAAGGACAGGTACACGGATAGGAAAGGTTTAGAGGGATACGGACAGGTACACGGATAGCAAAGGTTTAGAGGGATATGGACAGGTACACGGATAGGAAAGGTTTAGGGGGATAGGGACAGGTACACGGATAGGAAAGGTTTAGAGGGATAAGGACAGGTACACGGATAGGAAAGGTTTAGTGGGATACGGACAGGTACAAGGATTTGAAAGGTTTAGAGCGATACGGACAGATACACGGATAGGAAATGTTTAGAGGGATACGTACAGGTACACAGATAGGAAAGGTTGAGAGGGATACGGATAGTTACACAGACAGGAACGGTTTAGAGGGATACGGACAGGTACAGGGATAGGAAAGGTTTAGAAGGATACGGACAGGTACACGGACAGGAAAGGTTTAGAGGGATACGGACAGGTACATGGAAAGGAAAGGTTTAGAGGGATATGGACAGGTACACGGATAGGAAAGGTTTAGAGGGATACGGACAGGTACACGGATAGGAAACGTTCAGAGGGATACGGACAGGTACAGAAATAGGAAGGGTTTAGAGGGATATGGACAGGTACACGGATAGGAAGGGTTTAAAGTGATATGGACATGTACACGGATAGGAAAGGTTTAGAGGGATACGGACAGGTACACGGATAGGAAGGGTTTAGAGTGATATGGACATGTACACGGATAGGAAGGGTTTAGCGGGATACGGACAGGTACACGGATAGGAAATGTTTAGAGGGATACGGACAGGTACACTGATAGGAAGGGTTTAGAGGGATACGGACAGGTACACGGATAGGAAGGGTTTAGAGGGATACGGACAGGTACACGGATAGGAAAGGTTTAGAGGGATACGGACGTACACGGATAGGAAAGGTTTAGAGGGATATGGACAGGTACACGGATAGGAAAGGTTTAGAGGGATACGGACAGGTACACAAATAGGAAGGGTTTAGAGGGAAATGGACAGGTACACGGATAGGAAAGGTTTTGAGGGATATGGACAGGTACACGGATAGGAAGGGTTTAGAGGGATACGGACAGGTACACGGATAGGAAAGGTTTAGAGGGATACGGACGTACAAGGATAGGAAAGTTTTAGAGGGATATGGACCGGTACACGGATAAGAAAGGTTTAGAGGGATACGGACAGGGACACGGATAGGAAGGGTTTAGAGGGATACCGACAGCTACACGATAGGAAAGGTTTAGAGGGATATGGACAGGTACACGGATAGGAATGGTTTAGAGGGATATGGACAGGTACACGGATAGGAAAGGTTTAGAGGGATACAGACAGGTACAACGATAGGAAACGTTTAGACGGATACGGACAGGTATAAAGATAGGAAAGGTTTAGAGGAACACGGACAGGTACACGGATAGGAAAGGTTTAGAGGGATATGGACAGGTACACTGATACTAAAGGGATATGGACAGGTACACGGATAGGAGAGGGATATGGACAGGTACACGGATAGGAGAGAGATATGGACAGGTAAACGGATAGTAAAGGTTTAGAGGGATATGGACAGGTACATGGATAGGAAAGGTTTAGAGGGATACGGACAGGTACACGGATCGGAAAGGTTTAGAGGGATATGGACAGGTACACTGATAGGAAAGGGATATGGACAGGTACACGGATAGGAGAGGGTTATGGACAGGTACACGGATAGGAGAGAAATATGGACAGGTAAACGGATAGGAAAGGTTTAGAGGGATATGGACAGGTACATGGATAGGAAAGGTTTAGAGGGATACGGACAGGTACACGGATCGGAAATTTTCTGAGGGATACGGGCAGGTACATGGTTAGGAAAGGTTTAGAGGGATACTGACATGCACACGGATAGGAAAGGTTTAGAGGGATTCGGACAGGTACACGGATAGGAAAGGTTTAGAGGGATACGGACATGTACACGGATCGGAAGGGTTTAGAGGGATACGGACAGGTACACGGATTGGAAGGGTTTAGAGGGATACGGACAGGTACACCGATAGGAAAGGTTTAGAGCGATACGAACAGGTACACGGATAGGAAAGGTTTAGAGAGATACTGACAGGTACACGGATAGGCTGGGTTTAGAGGGATACGGACAGGTACACGGATAGGAAGGGTTTAGAGGGATGCGGACAGGTACACGGATAGGAAAGGTTTAGAGGGATACGGACAGGTGTACGGATAGGAAAGGTTTAGAGGGATACGGACAGGTACACGGATAGGAAAGGTTTAGAGGGATACGGACAGGTACACGGATAGGAAAGGTTTCGAGGGATACGGACAGGTGCACGGATAGGAAAGGTTTAGACGGATACGGACAGGTACACGGATAGGAAAGGTTTAGAGGGATACGGACAGGTACACGGATAGGAAAGGTTTAGAGGGATACGGACATGGACACGGATAGTAAGGGTTTAGAGGAATACGGTCAGGTACACGGATAGGAAAGGTTTAGAGGGATACGGACAGGTACACAGATAGGAAAGGTTGAGAGCGATACGGACAGGTACACGGATAGGAAAGGTTTAGAGGGATAAGGACAGGTACACGGATAGGAAAGGTTTAGAGGGATACGGACAGGTACACGGATAGCAAAGGTTTAGAGGGATATGGACAGGTACACGAATAGGAAAGGTTTAGAGGGATAGGGACAGGTACACGGATAGGAAAGGTTTAGAGGGATAAGGACAGGTACACGGATAGGAAAGGTTTAGTGGGATACGGACAGGTACAAGGATTTGAAAGGTTTAGAGGGATACGGACCGGTACACGGATAGGAAGGGTTTAGAGTGATATGGACATGTACACGGATAGGAAGGGTTTAGCGGGATACGGACAGGTACACGGATAGGAAATCTTTAGAGGGATACGGACAGGTACACTGATAGGAAGGGTTTAGAGGGATACGGACAGGTACACGGATAGGAAGGGTTTAGAGGGATACGGACAGGTACACGGATAGGAAAGGTTTAGAAGGATACGGACAGGTACACGGACAGGAAAGGTTTAGAGGGATACGGACAGGTACATGGAAAGGAAAGGTTTAGAGGATATGGACAGGTACACGGATAGGAAAGGTTTAGAGGGATACGGACAGGTACACGGATAGGAAAGGCTCAGAGGGATACGGACAGGTACAGAAATAGGAAGGGTTTAGAGGGATATGGACAGGTACACGGATAGGAAGGGTTTAGAGGGATACGGACAGGTACACGGATAGGAAAGGTTTAGAGGGATACGGACATGCACACGGGTAGGAAAGGTTAGAGGGATACGGACATGTACACGGATAGGAAGGGTTTAGAGGGAAACGGACAGGTACACGGATAGGAAAGGTTTAGAGGGATACAGACAGGTACAACGATAGGAAACGTTTAGACGGATACGGACAGGTATACAGATAGGAAAGGTTTAGAGGAACACGGACAGGTACACGGATATGAAAGGTTTAGAGGGATATGGACAGGTACACTGATAGGAAAGGGATATGGACAGGTACACGGATAGGAGAGGGATATGGACAGGTACACGGATAGGAGAGAGATATGGACAGGTAAACGGATAGGAAAGGTTTAGAGGGATATGGACAGGTAAACGGATAGAAAGGTTTAGAGCGATACGGACAGGTACACGGATAGGAAAGGTTTAGAGGGATACGGACAGGTACACGAATAGGAAAGGTTTAGAGGGATATGGATAGGTACACTGATAGGAAGGGTTTAGATGGATACGGACAGGTACTCGGATAGGAAAGGTTTAGAGGAATATGGACAGGTACACGGATAGGAAGGGTTTTGAGGGATATGGACAGGTACACGGATAGGCAGAGTTTAGAGGGATACGGACAGGTAGACGGATAGGAAAGGTTTAGAGGGAGACGGATGTACAAGGATAGGAAAGTTTTAGAGGGATATGGACCGGTACCACGGATAGGAAAGGTTTAGAGGTACACGGACAGGTACACGGATAGGAAGGGTTTAGAGGGATACCGACAGGTACACGGATAGGAAAGATTTAGAGGGATACGTACAAGTAAACGGATAGGAAAGGTTTAGAGTGATATGGACAGGTACACGGATAGGAAAGGTTTAGAGGGATACGGACA
This sequence comes from Hypanus sabinus, assembly GCF_030144855.1. Taxonomy (NCBI): domain Eukaryota; kingdom Metazoa; phylum Chordata; class Chondrichthyes; order Myliobatiformes; family Dasyatidae; genus Hypanus; species Hypanus sabinus. The sequence goes on along the minus strand of NW_026780469.1, from coordinate 1,637 downwards.
GGTACACGGATAGGCAGGGTTCAGAGGTATACGGACAGGTACACGGATAGGAATGGTTAAGAGGGATATGGACCGGTACACGGATAGGAAAGGTTTAGAGGTATACGGACAGGTACACGGATAGGAAGGGTTTAGAGGGATACCGACAGGTACAACGGATAGTAAATATTCAGAGGGATACGGACAAGTACACGGATAGGAAAGGTTTAGAGTGACATGGACAGGTACACGGATAGGAAAGGTATAGAGGGATACGGACAGGTACACGGATAGGCAGGGTTTAGAGGTATACGGACAGGTACACGGATAGGAAGGGTTTAGAGGGATACGGACAGGTACACGGATAGGAAAGTTTTAGAGGGATACGGACAGGTACACGGATAGGAAAGTTTTAGAGGGATCCAGACAGGTACACGGATAGGAAAGGTTTAGAGGGATACGGACAGGTACACGGATAGGAAAGGTTGAGAGGGATACGGACAGGTACACGGATAGGAAAGGTTTAGAGGGATACGGACAGGTACACTGATAGGAAAGGTTTAGAGCGACACGGACAGGTACACGGGATAGGAAGGGTTTAGAGGGATATGGGCAGGTACACGGATAGGAAAGGTTTAGAGGGATACGGACAGGTACACGGATAGGAAAGGTTTAGAGGGATATGGACAGGTACATGGATAGGAAAGGTTTAGAGGGGATACGGACAGGTACACGGATCGGAAAGTTTCTGAGGGATACGGACAGGTACACGGTTAGGAAAGGTTTAGAGGGATACTGACATGCACACGGATAGGAAAGGTTTAGAGGGATTCGGACAGGTACACCGATAGGAAAGGTTTAGAGGGATACGGACATGTACACGGATCGGAAGGGTTTAGAGGGATACGGACAGGTACACGGATTGGAAGGGTTTAGAGGGATAAGGACAGGTACACAGATAGGATAGGTTTAGAGGGATACGACGTACAAGGATAGGAAAGTTTTAGAGGGATATGGACCGGTACACGGATAGGAAAGGTTCAGAGGGACACGGACAGGTACACCGATAAGAAAGGTTTAGAGCGATACGAACAGGTACACGGATAGGAAAGGTTAGAGAGATACTGACAGGTACACGGATAGGCTGGGTTTAGAGGGATACGGACAGGTACACGGATAGGAAGGGTTTAGAGGGATGCGGACAGGTACACGGATAGGAAAGGTTTAGAGGGATACGGACAGGTGTACGGATAGGAAAGGTTTAGAGGGATACGGACAGGTACACGGATAGGAAAGGTTTAGAGGGATACGGACAGGTACACGGATAGGAAAGGTTTCGAGGGATACGGACAGGTGCACGGATAGGAAAGGTTTAGAGGGATATGGACAGGTACACGGATAGGAAGGGTTTAGAGGGATATTGTCAGGTATACGCATAGGAAACGTTTAGAGGGATACGGACAGGTACACGGATAGGAAAGGTTTAGAGGGATACGGACAGGTACACGGATAGGAAAGGTTTAGAGGGATACGGACATGGACACGGATAGTAAGGGTTTAGAGGAATACGGTCAGGTACACGGATAGGAAAGGTTTAGAGGGATACGGACAGGTACACGGATAGGAAAGGTTGAGAGCGATACGGACAGGTACGGACA
>NW_026780468.1:0-34208 GCF_030144855.1 Hypanus sabinus | reverse complement strand
GGAATGTGTGTTGGGACGGTGTGCAGGGAGATTCACTCTGTGTCAGACCCCGGGAATGTGTGTTGGGACGGTGTGGAGGGAGATTCACTCTGTGTCTGACCCCGGGAGTGTGTGATGGGACGGTGTGGAGGGAGATTGACTCTGTGTCTGACCCCGGGAGTGTGTGATGGGACGGTGTGGAGGGAGATTCACTCTGTGTCTGACCCCGGGAGTGTGTGATGGGACGGTGTGGAGGGAGATTCACTCTGTGTCTGACCCCGGGAGTGTGTGATGGGACGGTGTGGAGGGAGGTTCACTCTGTGTCTGACCCCGGGAATGTGTGATGGGACAGTGTGGAGGGAGATTCACTGTGTGTCTAACCCCGGGAGTGTGTGATGGACGGTGAGGAGGGAGATTCACTCTGTGTCTGACCCCGGGAGTGGGTGATGGGACGGTGTGGAGGGAGATTCACTCTGTGTCTGACCCCGGGAATGTGTGTTGGGACGGTGTGGAGGGAGATTCACTCTGTGTCAGACCCCGGGAATGTGTGTTGGGACGGTGTGGAGGGAGATTCACTCTGTGTCAGACCCCGGGAATGTGTGTTGGGACGGTGTGCAGGGAGATTCACTCTGTGTCAGACCCCGGGAATGTGTGTTGGGACGGTGTGGAGGGAGATTCACTCTGTGTCTGACCCCGGGAGTGTGTGATGGGACGGTGTGGAGGGAGATTGACTCTGTGTCTGACCCCGGGAGTGTGTGATGGGACGGTGTGGAGGGAGATTCACTCTGTGTCTGACCCCGGGAGTGTGTGATGGGACGGTGTGGAGGGAGATTCACTCTGTGTCTGACCCCGGGAGTGTGTGATGGGACGGTGTGGAGGGAGGTTCACTCTGTGTCTGACCCCGGGAATGTGTGATGGGACAGTGTGGAGGGAGATTCACTGTGTGTCTAACCCCGGGAGTGTGTGATGGGACGGTGTGGAGGGAGATTCACTCTGTGTCTGACCCCGGGAGTGTGTGATGGGACGGTGTGGAGGGAGATTCACTCTGTGTCTGACCCCGGGAATGTGTGATGGGACGGTGTGGAGGGAGATTCACTCTGTGTCTGACCCCGGGAGTGTGTGATGGGACGGTGTGGAGGGAGATTCACTCTGTGTCTGACCCCGGGAGTGTGTGATGGGACGGTGTGGAGGGAGATTCCAGGGGAAATATCACTGATCTGCTTTTTTTTTTCTCTCTGTTTGCACGTCGCTGTGATTCCCCATTCTCCGCGACAGGGGCAGGTGAGTACTTTTCTCTTTCTGTAAATCCTCAATCCTTTGTTCCCTCCCACACCGATGTCGCTTTGATTTCAGTTGACTTTAAACAGCTCTGTACCGAAGGGTCGATCCTGTCTCTCCTTCCTCTGTCACCCCCTCTCTCTCCGAATCGGTCTTCATATTTTCCTCCTTGTCGAACTCCTCTCCCTCTGTCATCCCTCCTCCCTCACCCTCTCCCTTCCCCCCTCTTTCTACCCTCCTCCTCTCCCTGAAACTGACCCCCTCTCCTCTCTCCCCCACAGTGACGCAGTCTTACAGAGCCAGAAGAAGAAATGATCTGTGAACGTCGTATTCCCCCACCCGCCACCAACACTGACCCATCACTGGGACCCCCATTCCCCTCCCTCTCTCCCTTCCCCTCCACTCCTCTCCCTCTCCTCCTCACCCTTCCCTGTCCACTGACGGGCAAGAGAGAGAGTTCTCCACACCCTCTCCCGGGTTTCGACCATTCCTGTCCGGTCCACTCTGTGCCTGACGCCGGGAGTGTGTGATGGGACGGTGTGGAGGGAGATTCACTCTGTGTCTGACCCCGGGAGTGTGTGATGGGACGGCGTGGAGGGAGATTCACTCTGTGTCTGACCCCGGGAGTGTGTGATGGGACGGTGTGGAGGGAGATTCACTCTCTGTCTGACCCCGGGAGTGTTTGATAAGACGGTGTGGAGGGAGATTCACTTTGTGTCTGACTCCGGGAGTGTGTGATGGGACGGTGCGGAGGGAGATTCTCTCTGTGTCTGACCCCGGGAGTGTGTGATGGGATGGTGTGGATGGAGATTCACTCTGTGTCTGACCCCGGGAGTGTGTGATGGGAGGGTGCGGAGGGAGATTCACTCTGTGTCTGACCCCGGGAGTGTGTGATGGGACGATGTGGAGGGAGATTGACTCTGTTTCTGACCCCGGGAGTGTGTGATGGGAGGGTGCGGAGGGAGCTTCACTCTGCATCTGAGAGTAACTGAGTGAAATCCTCCTCTCTCTCCGGGGTGGCGGAGGCATTTCAGGCGGGGGGGCCACTGCTGGGAGCTTTGTGCAGTAGCTGTTAATTGACAGGGTGGGGGAGAAAGTGCTGACGTGCCCTTTATCATGTAACACCCACCCTCCATGTGTGTCAGGCTCCTTTAATAAAACACTGAACTCTCTCTCTCTCCCCCCATCTGTGTCTGGTCTGCCTGAATGAGCAGCTGCTGGAGTTGCCAGCGGGCGTGATGGGGAGGGGAGGGTCGAGTCGGGGTTGGACGAGGAGGGAGTGAGGGAGCTTTCAACCTTTTTTTCATTTCATTTTTAATCTTTTTCTTTATTGATATAAAGACAAATACAAATCAAAGGGGAAGTTATATCGAACACATTTAGGGTAAAATTGGACAGGTACATGGACAGGAAAGGAGTGGAGGGTTATGGGCTGAGTGCGGGTCGGTGGGACTAGGTGAGATTAACGGTTCGGCACGGACTAGGAGGGCCGAGATGGCCTGTTTCCGTGCTGTGATTGTTATCTGGTTGTATTCCATTAGAAGTACAAACAACAAGAGGGGTGTGTTTGCCGTCAAAATCATAGACAGTATAATCCTCAGCTCCTCAATATCCACAACTCCTCTTAACAATTGAAAAGTAAGATCCAAAATTACCATTATTAGAAATAAAAACCCCCACTGAACTAACCTAAAACAAAAATAAAAGACAGTAAACACAAGGAAATCCGCAGAAGCTGGAAATTCAAACAACACACACAAACTGCTGGTGGAACACAGCAGGCCAGGCAGCATCTACAGGGAGAAGCACTGGCGACGTTTCGGGCCGAGGAGCTCCGTCAGGACAGACAACACGCACAAACTGCTGGTGGGACACAGCAGGCCAGGCAGCATCTGTAGGGAGAAGCACTGGCGACGTTTCGGGCCGAGGAGCTCCGTCAGGACAGACAACACGCACAAACTGCTGGAGGAACACAGCAGGCCAGGCAGCATCTACAGGGAGAAGCACTGGCGACGTTTCGGGCCGAGACCTTTCGTCAGGACTAGCTGAAAGGAGAGATAAGTGAGAGATTTGAAAGTAGTGGGGGCAGGGAGAAATGCGAGATGATAGGAGAAGACCGGAGGGGGTGGGGGGGGGGTGAAGCTGAGAACTGGAAAGGTGACTGGCGAAAGGGATACAGAGCTGGAGAAGGGAAAGGATCATGGGATGGGAGGCCTCGGGTGAAAGAAAGGGGGAGGGGAGCACCAGAGGGAGATGGAGAACAGGCAGAGTGATGGGCAGAGAGAGAGAAAAGAAAACAAACAACTAAGGGGATGGGGTAAGAAGGGGAAGAGGGGCATTAACGGAAGTTAGAGAAGTCAATGTTCATGCCATGAGGTTGGAGACTACCCAGCCGGTATATAAGGTGTTGTTCCTCCAACCTGAGTGTGGCTTCATCTTGACAGTAGGGGAGGCCACGGATCGACGTATCAGAATGGGAATGGGACGTGTCTGTCCGCGGCCTCCCCTACTGTCAAGATGAATCCACACTCAGGTTGGAGGATCAAATATTCCGTTTGAGGGTATCATTACCAAAAGGAAAAGGGGGAAAATCCTTCCGGTCAAATCTGGAAAGTCACGGAGAAGAAGAAGAAGAAAGGGTACCAAAAAAAAAGTGGAAAAGAAGTTTAAAAAAGAGAAGAAAATTTGAACCCTATGAAAATATCGAATGAAAGGTTGGCTCAAGTTCAAAAGACGAATCGAAAACGTCCGATTTCTATTCTTCTCCAAACTTAAATACGACATCACGGAGGAGAGCCGATTTTTTTTAAAAACAGGAGGTGGAATGTGATCTTTGCAATACAACAAAGTGGCTCTCCTGGCCAATGAAGTAGAAAAGGCTATCAAATGTAACACTTACCCAAAAGGCTGGTATATGTCTCGGGGGAACGGAGGTCCAGCCACTCACCAACCCCACCTCCCGTCCGCGCAAGTGCTGTGAGAATCGAGTTTATGCCTCGCGCCCGCCAACAGTATCAAACCCACGACAAATACCGTTATGACATACACTTTAAAGAGTTTACTAAAATTAAAAGAGTATTAGGCAATACAAAATATATATATAAAAAAGGAAAAAAGGCGCCAACTTATCAAAGTTCAGTCTGTTTAGTGCACTCGTTGAAGCTCAAACCACGAACCAAACGACCCATCTGGCCGTCGCACCTGGGACCACCCCGGTGGTCTTACGAGCAGTCCAGCACACGTCCATCTTCCTCGGCGTCTTTCTCCCGACTCCCCTCACACCAAAAACCTGCGAAAACCCCTCCCCCAAGTTCCCAGCCTCACAAGACACAGTAACCTTCCCCATTGATTAACAAATGAATGCAATTACCGTATCAGCCATTCTGAAGCGAAACAACGGCGAGAGAAACACTTATCCGACAAAGAAGCATTCCTGCTCGTAGCAAACCAAAGAAGCCATTTTGAGTCACATACACAGGACATTGTACACGTACATTGAGCAGGAGAAGAGACATCTGCTGCTTCCTTCGGAGTGACCCCGGAGATCACAATGGACCCGAGCTCCCAACGTCTGAGGTCAGACCAGCAGCCCTGTCATCTCCCTCCTTCTCCCCTTCTCCCTTCGGAAAGAGCGGAGGGCCGTTTGCAATCTTCCATTCCCCCGGGCCCATGCCAGAACCGATTCATTCTTGAAGGAGCATTACTAATGCCTGCACTATCTCTTCGGCCTGCTCCTCCAGGACTCTGGGGTGGACACCAACTGGTCCAGGTGACTCAGGTAACTTCAGACCTTGCAGTTTCCGAAGAATCTCCTTCATCTTGCGAACTTCCTCAAAGAATACCGACAAGCTTGCCGGGCGGGGTTTTTTTACCCCTTGAGGAACTACAGGCTATTTTCTCACGTGCCCCCAGGTCACCCAGTACCAAACACTTAGCGATCGAACGTCCGGCTTCTAATCTCCTCCGAGCTTTAACACGACAACAGAGGAGAGCCGATCTTTTTTAAAAAAGCAGTAGGTTGATTAGGATCTTTCCAATACAACAAAGTAGCACTCCTGGCCAATGAAGTTGAAAAGGCTATCATACGTAGGGAAAACATTTCCTGCTTCCTTCGGAGTAATTCCAAACATTGCCCGAAGTGCATTAGGTTGTAGGTCCAAACCTATGACGTTCTAAAAACCCCTCTCCAAAAATTATTTAATTTTATACAAGACCCGAACACGCAAGTCGAAGTGGCCACCACATCCAATTTTTTTTTCTTTCTTTTCAAATCCTTTTTGTTATCATTATCGGAAATAAAGGGTACATAGAAGGGGGGAACCTCTTTTTCTTTTCCGTTTTGCTCTGTTCGCTCTGCTCTTCCTCTATTTGGATGGGACGGAGCCGCCGGCGGGGGGGGAGGGGGGAGTCAGGGTGCGGAGCGGAGGGAGACGCCCTCCACGGCCGAGGGGGAGACTGCGGTTGTAAGTTTCAAGGGGGAGCTGGTCACCGGCCGGCTGGAGCCAAGGATCCCGGGTTCGAATCCCGCCGGCCCCCTTGCGCGATCCTCCGTCCGAGAGCGTAGAGCTGGCAACTCGGCCTAACAAAACCAAGGAAGCCTGCTTTAAAAAAAAACGGCGTCCCGGTGACTCCTCTCGCAGTTAAGGTCTCCCTCTTCATCTGCGTGTCAGACTCGGTTCCCAGTCGATCGACAGATGAGCGACAATCACAGGATCAGCGGGGAGATCGAACCAACGTTCAGAAGGCAAATACACAATGTAAGTAAATAACGAGAACAGGAGATAGGGAGCCCTTCGAAGTGAGGTCGCTGGCTGTGGGAACATCGCCACAGATGAGTGAAGTCATCTACTTTCATTCAGGAGGGTGAGGGGTGATCACTGTACCTGAACCTGGTGGTATGGGTCCTGAGGCTCCTGTACCTCCTTCCTGATGGTTGAGGGGTGATAACTGTACCTGAACCTGGTGGTATGGGTCCTGAGGCTCCTGTACCTCCTTCCTGACGGTTGAGGGGTGATAACTGTCCCTGAACCTGGTGGTGTGGGTCCTGAGGCTCCTGTACCTCCTTCCTGATGGTTGAGGGGTGATCACTGTACCTGAACCTGGTGGTATGGGTCCTGAGGCTCCTGTACCTCCTTCCTGATGGTTGAGGGGTGATAACTGTCCCTGAACCTGGTGGTGTGGGTCCTGAGGCTCCTGTACTTCCTTCCTGATGGTTGAGGGGTGATCACTGTCCCTGAACCTGGTGGTGTGGGTCCTGAGGCTCCTGTACCTCCTTCCTGATGGTTGAGGGGTGATAACTGTCCCTGAAACTGGTGGTGTGGGTCCTGAGGCTCCTGTACCTCCTTCCTCACGGTTGAGGGGTGATAACTGTCCCTGACCCTTCTGGTGTGGGTCCTGAGGCTCCTGTACCTCCTTCCTGATGGTTGTGGGGTGATAACTGTCCCTGACCCTTCTGGTGTGGGTCCTGAGGCTCCTGTACCTCCTTCCTGATGGTTGAGGGGTGATAACTGTTCCTGAACCTGGTGGTCTGGGTCCTGAGGCTCCTGTACCTCCTTCCTGATGGTTGAGGGGTGATAACTGTCCCTGAAACTTGGTGGTGTGGTTCCTGAGGCTCCTGTACCTCCTTACTGATGGCTGAGGGGTGATAACTGTCCCTGACCCTGGTGGTGTGGGTCCTGAGGCTCCTTTACCTCCTTCCTGATGGTTGAGGGGGTGATAACTGTCCCTGAAACTGGTGGTGTGAGTCCTGAGGCTCCTGTACCTCCTTCCTCACGGTTGAGGGGTGATAACTGTCCCTGACCCTTCTGGTGTGGGTCCTGAGGCTCCTGTACCTCCTTCCTGATGGTTATGGGGTGATAACTGTCCCTGACCCTTCTGGTGTGGGTCCTGAGGCTCCTGTACCTCCTTCCTGATGGTTGAGGGGTGATAACTGTTCCTGAACCTGGTGGTCTGGGTCCTGAGGCTCCTGTACCTCCTTCCTGATGGTTGAGGGGTGATAACTGTCCCTGAACCTGGTGGTGTGGGTCCTGAGGCTCCTGTACCTCCTTCCTGATGGTTGAGGGGTGATAACTGCCCCTGAAACTTGGTGGTGTGGTTCCTGAGGCTCCTGTACCTCCTTACTGATGGCTGAGGGGTGATAACTGTTCCTGAACCTGGTGGTGTGGGTCCTGAGGCTCCTTTACCTCCTTCCTGATGGTTGAGGGGGTGATAACTGTCCCTGAAACTGGTGGTGTGAGTCCTGAGGCTCCTGTACCTCCTTCCTCACGGTTGAGGGGTGATAACTGTCCCTGACCCTTCTGGTGTGGGTCCTGAGGCTCCTGTACCTCCTTCCTGATGGCTGAGGGGTGATAACTGTCCCTGAACCTGGTGGTGTGGGTCCTGAGGCTCCTGTACCTCCTTCCTGATGGCTGAGGGGTGATAACTGTCCCTGACCCTTCTGGTGTGGGTCCTGAGGCTCCTGTACCTCCTTCTTGATGGTTGAGGGGTGATAACTGTCCCTGAACATGGTGGTGTGGGTCCTGAGGCTCCTGTACCTCCTTCATGTTGGTTGAGGGGGTGATAACTGTCCCTGAACCTGGTGGTGTGGGTCCTAAGGCTCCTGTACCTCTGTCCTGATGGTTGAGGGGTGATAACTGTTCCTGAACCTGGTGGTGTGGGTCCTGAGGCTCCTGTACCTCCTTCCTCACGGTTGAGGGGTGATAACTGTCCCTGACCCTTCTGGTGTGGGTCCTGAGGCTCCTGTACCTCCTTCCTGATGGTTGAGGGGTGATAACTGTTCCTGAACCTGGTGGTGTGGGTCCTGAGGCTCCCGTACCTCCTTCCTGATGTTTGAGGGGTGATAACTGTCCCTGAACCTGGTGGTGTGGGTCCTGAGGCTCCTGTACCTCCTTCCTGGTGGCTGAGGGGTGATAACTGTTCCTGAACCTGGTGGTGTGGGTCCTGAGGCTCCTGTACCTCCTTCCTGATGGTTGAGGGGTGATAACTGTCCCTGAACCTGGTGGTGTGGGTCCTGAGGCTCCTGTACCTCCTTCCTGATGGTTGAGGGGTGATAACTGTCCCTGAAACTTGGTGGTGTGGTTCCTGAGGCTCCTTTACCTCCTTCCTGATGGTTGAGGGGGTGATAACTGTCCCTGACCCTTCTGGTGTGGGTCCTGAGGCTCCTGTACCTACTTGATGGTTGAGGGGTGATAACTGTCCCTGAACCTGGTGGTGTGGGTCCTGAGGCTCCTGTACCTCCTTCCTGATGGCTGAGGGGTGATAACTGTCCCTGACCCTTCTGGTGTGGGTCCTGAGGCTCCTGTACCGCCTTCTTGATGGTTGAGGGGTGATAACTGTCCCTGAACCTGGTGGTGTGGGTCCTGAGGCTCCTGTACCTCCTTCATGTTGGTTGAGGGGGTGATAACTGTCCCTGAACCTGGTGGTGTGGGTCCTGAGGCTCCTGTACCTCTGTCCTGATGGTTGAGGGGTGATAACTGTTCCTGAACCTGGTGGTGTGGGTCCTGAGGATCCTGTACCTCCTTCCTCACGGTTGAGGGGTGATAACTGTCCCTGAACCTGGTGGTGTGGGTCCTGAGGCTCCTGTACCTCCTTCCTGATGGTTGAGGGGTGATAACTGTCCCTGAAACTTGGTGGTGTGGTTCCTGAGGCTCCTGTACCTCCTTACTGATGGCTGAGGGGTGATAACTGTCCCTGACCCTGGTGGTGTGGGTCCTGAGGCTCCTTTACCTCCTTCCTGATGGTTGAGGGGGTGATAACTGTCCCTGAAACTGGTGGTGTGAGTCCTGAGGCTCCTGTACCTCCTTCCTCACGGTTGAGGGGTGATAACTGTCCCTGACCCTTCTGGTGTGGGTCCTGAGGCTCCTGTACCTCCTTCCTGATGGTTATGGGGTGATAACTGTCCCTGACCCTTCTGGTGTGGGTCCTGAGGCTCCTGTACCTCCTTCCTGATGGTTGAGGGGTGATAACTGTTCCTGAACCTGGTGGTCTGGGTCCTGAGGCTCCTGTACCTCCTTCCTGATGGTTGAGGGGTGATAACTGTCCCTGAACCTGGTGGTGTGGGTCCTGAGGCTCCTGTACCTCCTTCCTGATGGTTGAGGGGTGATAACTGCCCCTGAAACTTGGTGGTGTGGTTCCTGAGGCTCCTGTACCTCCTTACTGATGGCTGAGGGGTGATAACTGTTCCTGAACCTGGTGGTGTGGGTCCTGAGGCTCCTTTACCTCCTTCCTGATGGTTGAGGGGGTGATAACTGTCCCTGAAACTGGTGGTGTGAGTCCTGAGGCTCCTGTACCTCCTTCCTCACGGTTGAGGGGTGATAACTGTCCCTGACCCTTCTGGTGTGGGTCCTGAGGCTCCTGTACCTCCTTCCTGATGGCTGAGGGGTGATAACTGTCCCTGAACCTGGTGGTGTGGGTCCTGAGGCTCCTGTACCTCCTTCCTGATGGCTGAGGGGTGATAACTGTCCCTGACCCTTCTGGTGTGGGTCCTGAGGCTCCTGTACCTCCTTCTTGATGGTTGAGGGGTGATAACTGTCCCTGAACATGGTGGTGTGGGTCCTGAGGCTCCTGTACCTCCTTCATGTTGGTTGAGGGGGTGATAACTGTCCCTGAACCTGGTGGTGTGGGTCCTAAGGCTCCTGTACCTCTGTCCTGATGGTTGAGGGGTGATAACTGTTCCTGAACCTGGTGGTGTGGGTCCTGAGGCTCCTGTACCTCCTTCCTCACGGTTGAGGGGTGATAACTGTCCCTGACCCTTCTGGTGTGGGTCCTGAGGCTCCTGTACCTCCTTCCTGATGGTTGAGGGGTGATAACTGTTCCTGAACCTGGTGGTGTGGGTCCTGAGGCTCCCGTACCTCCTTCCTGATGTTTGAGGGGTGATAACTGTCCCTGAACCTGGTGGTGTGGGTCCTGAGGCTCCTGTACCTCCTTCCTGGTGGCTGAGGGGTGATAACTGTTCCTGAACCTGGTGGTGTGGGTCCTGAGGCTCCTGTACCTCCTTCCTGATGGTTGAGGGGTGATAACTGTCCCTGAACCTGGTGGTGTGGGTCCTGAGGCTCCTGTACCTCCTTCCTGATGGTTGAGGGGTGATAACTGTCCCTGAAACTTGGTGGTGTGGTTCCTGAGGCTCCTTTACCTCCTTCCTGATGGTTGAGGGGGTGATAACTGTCCCTGACCCTTCTGGTGTGGGTCCTGAGGCTCCTGTACCTCCTTGATGGTTGAGGGGTGATAACTGTCCCTGAACCTGGTGGTGTGGGTCCTGAGGCTCCTGTACCTCCTTCCTGATGGCTGAGGGGTGATAACTGTCCCTGACCCTTCTGGTGTGGGTCCTGAGGCTCCTGTACCGCCTTCTTGATGGTTGAGGGGTGATAACTGTCCCTGAACCTGGTGGTGTGGGTCCTGAGGCTCCTGTACCTCCTTCATGTTGGTTGAGGGGGTGATAACTGTCCCTGAACCTGGTGGTGTGGGTCCTGAGGCTCCTGTACCTCTGTCCTGATGGTTGAGGGGTGATAACTGTTCCTGAACCTGGTGGTGTGGGTCCTGAGGATCCTGTGCCTCCTTCCTCACGGTTGAGGGGTGATAACTGTCCCTGACCCTTCTGGTGTGGGTCCTGAGGCTCCTGTACCTCCTTCCTGATGGTTGAGGGGTGATAACTGTTCCTGAACCTGGTGGTGTGGGTCCTGAGGATCCTGTACCTCCTACCTCACGGTTGAGGGGTGATAACTGTCCCTGACCCTTCTGGTGTGGGTCCTGAGGCTCCTGTACCTCCTTCCTGATGGTTGAGGGGTGATAACTGTTCCTGAACCTGGTGGTGTGGGTCCTGAGGCTCCTGTACCTCCTTCCTGATGGTTGAGGGGTGATAACTGTCCCTGAACCTGGTGGTGTGGGTCCTGAGGCTCCTTTACCTCCTTCCTGATGGTTGAGGGGGTGATAACTGTCCCTGAAACTGGTGGTGTGAGTCCTGAGGCTACTGTACCTCCTTCCTTACGGTTGAGGGGTGATAACTGTCCCTGACCCTTCTGGTGTGGGTCCTGAGGCTCCTGTACCTCCTTCCTGATGACAGCAGTGAGTAGAGAGCATGTCCTGGGTAGAGGGGTCCCTGAGGATGGACGCCTCTTTCCTGCGACAGTGCTCCGTGTCGAGGTGTACGGAAGTGGGGAGGGCTTTGTCTGAGATGGTGCAATTTCCAAACCAGGCAGTGATGCAGCTGCTCAGGATGCTCTCGATACAACCCCATTAGAATGTGATGAAAGTGAAGACGATGCTGGGCTTTCTTTGCTACGGAGCTGGTGTTGAGATTCTCCGCCAGGTGAACACCAAGAAATCGATCGAGTGGATGTGGAGAGGATGTTTCCTGTAGTGGGAGAGTCCAGGACCAGAGGACACAGGTAGAGTGGATGTGGAGAGGATGTTTCCTGTAGTGGGAGAGTCCAGGAACAGAGGACACAGAGAGAGTGGATGTGGAGAGGATGTTTCCTGTAGTGGGGGAGTCTAGGACCAGAGGACACAGATAGAGTGGATGTGGAGAGGATGTTTCCTGTAGTGGGGGAGTCTGGGACCAGAGGACACAGAGAGAGTGGATGTGGAGAGGATGTTTCCTGTAGTGGGGGAGTCTAGGATCAGAGGACACAGATAGAGTGGATGTGGAGAGGATGTTTCCTGTAGTGGGGGAGTCCAGGACCAGAGGACACAGAGAGAGTGGATGTGGAGAGGATGTTTCCTGTAGTGGGAGAGTCTAGGACCAGAGGACACAGATAGAGTGGATGTGGAGAGGATGTTTCCTGTAGTGGGAGAGTCCAGGACCAGAGGACACAGAGAGAGTGGATGTGGAGAGGATGTTTCCTGTAGTGGGAGAGTCTAGGACCAGAGGACACAGATAGAGTGGATGTGGAGAGGATGTTTCCTGTAGTGGGAGAGTCCAGGACCAGAGGACACAGAGAGAGTGGATGTGGAGAGGATGTTTCCTGTAGTGGGGGAGTCTAGGACCAGAGGACACAGATAGAGTGGATGTGGAGAGGATGTTTCCTGTAGTGGGGGAGTCTGGGACCAGAGGACACAGAGAGAGTGGATGTGGAGAGGATGTTTCCTGTAGTGGGGGAGTCTAGGACCAGAGGACACAGATAGAGTGGATGTGGAGAGGATGTTTCCTGTAGTGGGGGAGTCTGGGACCAGAGGACACAGAGAGTGGATGTGGAGAGGATGTTTCCTGTAGTGGGGGAGTCTGGGACCAGAGGACACAGAGAGAGTGGATGTGGAGAGGATGTTTCCTGTAGTGGGGGAGTCTAGGACCAGAGGACACAGAGTGGATGTGGAGAGTATGTTTCCTGTAGTTGGGGAGTCTAGGACCAGAGGACACAGATAGAGTGGATGTGGAGAGGATGTTTCCTGTAGTGGGGGAGTCTGGGACCAGAGGACAGAGATAGAGTGGATGTGGAGAGTATGTTTCCTGTAGTTGGGGAGTCTAGGACCAGAGGACACAGATAGAGTGGATGTGGAGAGGATGTTTCTTGTCGTGGGGGAGTCTAGGACCAGAGGACACAGATAGAGTGGATGTGGAGAGGATGTTTCCTGTAGTGGGGGAGTCTAGGACCAGAGGACACAGATAGAGTGGATGTGGAGAGGATGTTTCCTGTAGTGGGGGAGTCTGGGACCAGAGGGCACAGATAGAGTGGATGTGGAGAGGATGTTTCCTGTAGTGGGGGAGTCTAGGACCAGAGGACACAGATAGAGTGGATGTGGAGAGGATGTTTCCTGTAGTGGGGGAGTCTAGGACCAGAGGACACAGATAGAGTGGATGTGGAGAGGATGTTTCCTGTAGTGGGGGAGTCTAGGACCACAGATAGAGTGGATGTGGAGAGGATGTTTCCTGTAGTGGGGGAGTCTGGGACCAGAGGGCACAGATAGAGTGGATGTGGAGAGGATTATTGTGCTGAGGACCGGAGGGCACAGCCTCAGAACAGAGGGACGTCCCATTAGAATGGATACGAGGAGGGATTTCTTTAGCCAAACGTTATTGGAAGAAGGGAGGAGAATAGGGGGGGTTGAGAGGGATAGTAAATGAGTCGAGTTGGAATGTCGGAGCATTACGCGAGGGGCCGATTGGCCCTGTCTCGTGGTGTCAGGTCTTGCAGAGCATCTGGAGAATAGGGAGATGCATTCCTCAGGGCTACGAAGAGACGCAAGGGGATGAGGGTGAAGTTGGTGAAGGGAGCCAAATGACGCAAAGGGGCTGCCCGTGCCTCCTTGACTTCATGTCAACAGTGCGCAGGCGCCGTGCCAGCAACCGGCGGCGGGGCGGCGAGGGCGCCTGCGCATGAAGCGGCCGCTTGTTCCTCCACCGGCAGTGCGAGCTGCGCAGGCGCGGCACCGGATTTTCTCTCCTCCCCACCGCCCCCCTCTTTGGGGAGGTGGGAGGGTGAGAGGCAGCGCATGCGCGGCGGTACCGAGCCCAGGCGGGCGGCGCCAGCAACAAACATGGCCGCCGTCTCGCTTCCTCACGTCCGCCTGCCAGCATTGGGGCGAAAGGGGGGAGTCTGACTTCCGGCGGTGACCAGGAAGTGCGGGGGAGGGGCTCCCCTGACAACCGTGCGGGGAAGATGGCGGCCGGGATGTACCTGGAGCATTACCTGGACAGTGAGTGGGAACGGGGCCGGGGGGATGGGTCGGGGGAGGGTGGGCGGACTGTCGCCCAGAGGGGCGGTGCAACTGGAAATGACCTCCGGTGGGGGTGGGGGGGGTGTGGATCATGTGCAGAGGGGTTCGGATGGGGTGGGAATGCATCGCATAGTGTGCCGAGCGGAGGGCCCTGCACCCCTGAATTTGCAGAGGGAAGGGGGGAGCATTGCACATTCTGATCTTTGACGGCGTGGTGCACTCATTAATATGTATAGAGAGGGTCGGGCGGCGATTGCATCCCATAATATGCAGAGAGGGGTTGGGGGCATTGTATCCCCTGATATGCATAGAGAGAGGGAAGTATTACATCCCATAATGTGCAGCGAGAGGGGGGCACTGCATGCCATGATATGCAGAGAGAGGGGTTGGGGGCATTGCATCCCATAATATGCAGAGAGAGCGGGGGGGGGGGGCATTACATCCCATAATGTGTAGAGGGGGAGCATTGCATCAATATGAGGAGAGAAGGTGGCATTACATCCCATAATACGCAGAGAGAGGGGTTGGGGGCATTACATCCCATAATACGCAGAGAGAGGGGTTGGGGGCATTACATCCCATAATATGCAGAGGGGAGCATTGCATCAATATGAGGAGAGAAGGTGGCATTACATCCCATAATACGCAGAGAGAGGGGTTGGGGGCATTACATCCCATAATACGCAGAGAGAGGGGTTGGGGGCATTACATCCCATAATATGCAGAGGGGGAGCATTGCATCAATATGAAGAGAGAAGGTGGCATTACATCCCATAATATGCAGAGGGGAGCATTGCATCAATATGAGGAGAGAAGGTGGCATTACATCCCATAATACGCAGAGAGAGGGGTTGGGGGCATTGCATCCCATAATACGCAGAGAGAGGGGTTGGGGGCATTACATCCCATAATATGCAGAGGGGGAGCATTGCATCAATATGAAGAGAGAAGGTGGCATTACATCCCATAATACTCAGAGAGAGGGTTTGGGGGGGACTGCGTCCCACAATGTGAGCTCAGAGAATTAGTTGGCATCCGCGGTGAAATTTGTCGGCAAGGCACAGGGCTGCCAAGCACCCTGCCTGGCGAGCTTTCTTCCTGCACTGAGAACCCATCGATCTCTGCCTTAAGTACAGCCGACTCCACGGCCGCCTGTGCTAACAAACCCTCCCCCAGATTCACCGGCCTCTGGCTGGGGGATTTCTCCGCACCTCTATCCTGAGGCTGTGCTCCCTTAGACCACAGGACGTGGTAAATCCCCAGCACATTGCAGGCCCTTCTGTCCACGATGCTGCCCCGACCACTCTGCAAATTGCCCAGAATTTCCCTACCGCATCACCCTCTATTTTTCTAAGCTCCATGTACCTATCTAAAAGTCTCTTAAAGACCCCATCGTTTCCACCTCCACCACCGTTGCCGACAGCCCGTTCCACACACTCACCACTCTCTGGGTGAAAAACTCACCCCTGACATCTCCTCTGTACCTACTCCCCAGCACCTCAAACCCGTGTCCTCTTGTGGCAACCGTTTCAGCC
Source organism: Hypanus sabinus (assembly GCF_030144855.1). NCBI lineage: Eukaryota > Metazoa > Chordata > Chondrichthyes > Myliobatiformes > Dasyatidae > Hypanus > Hypanus sabinus. The sequence continues at coordinate 18,768 of NW_026780468.1, read as the reverse complement.
CCGGGGAAAAGCCTCTGACTATCCACACCCATCAATGCCTCTCATCATCTTGTACACCTCTATCGGGTCACCTCTCATCCTCCGTCGCTCCGAGGAGAAAAGGCCGAGTTCATTCATAGAAACATAGAAAGATGGAAAATAGGTACAGGAGTAGGCCATTCAGCCTTTCGAACCTGCACCGCCATTCAGTATGATTATGGCTGATCATCCAACAGAACCCTGTACGTGCTTTCTCTCCGTACCCCCTGATCCCTTTAGCCACAAGGGCCATATCTAACTCCCTCTTAAATATATCCAATGAACCGGCCTCAACTGTTTCCCGTGGCAGAGAATTCCACAGATTCACCACTCTCTGTGTGATGAAGTTTTTCCTCATCTCGGTCCAAAAAGGCTTCCCCTTTATCCTTAAACTGTGACCCCTCGTTCTGGACTTCCCCAACATCGGAAACAATCTTCCTGCATCGAGCCTGTCCAATCCCTTTAGGATTTTATACGTTTTAATAAGATCCCCCCTCAGTCTGCTAAATTCCAGTGAGTATAAGCCTCGTCGATCCAGTCTTTCTTCACATGAAAGTCCTGCCATCCCAGGAATCAATCCCCAATCCAGGCAGCATCTTGTCCTAGACCCAGCGCCACCACGGGAAGCATCCTCTCTGCGTCCGCTCCATCTCGGCCTCCCAACGTTTGAAAAGTTTCAGCGAGACTCTCCCTCCCCCCCCCCCCCCCCCACGCCCGTCCTTCGGAATACCAGCGAGGGCAGCCCCGGAGCCAAGGAACGTTCCCGGAACGATAACCCTTCCGCTCTCGGAATCACCCGTCCCGCACGCCGGGAGCGCGTGTCGGTAAATATCGGGGGGGGGGGGGTGTTGACGGGGAGGTGACAACCCGCGGAGGAAGTTGGTTATCTCCCCTGCCAGCGGTCTGCTATCCACACCTGAGATCAAGATCAAGGTGGCTTCACTCCCGACCCAACCCGATAAGATGAAGAATACAACAATAATTTAGAGACACGGTAAAGGCCAACTTATACCTCTGCGTTGTAGCCTGACGCACACCTCCCCAGAAATGTGACTTCGGGCGACGCAGACCGCGACGACTGTGACTGGCCCGCTCGGGAGCATCGTGTCTCCTCCGGTCGCTTCTGAGCGACGAGCCAAGTCTGCTTGCCGACGTCCGAGGGTATTTGGAATGCCCTCCCTCTGCCTCGACCCGTCCGGCGGCCCTACCCTCTGGCGGTCCTTCCCTCGTCTCCGCGTTGCAGGAGATTCCGGTGATCCGACCTCGTCCGGCCTTTCTCGGCCCCCGACTCCCAACGTGATGCGCTCAGCTTAAAGCCGCTGTTGTTTGAAGAGAGTCGACACGGTGGCGCAGTAGCATTTTGGCGGCGCAGGCACGCAAACGCACAAGTATAGACGCTCACACCGGCGTCGAGCCTATGCAGGTTGGCTTAAATATACAGACATAAGACAGTTTTCCTTGGGAAATCAGATCATCTTTTACTGGCTTAACTATTCACAGTAACAGAGATTTTGACAGGGGGTGCCCAAACTTCCCCCCCCCCCCCCGCCCCCAGTTAAGGCATTGATCGTGTTGTAGATTGGTAATGTTGCAGCTCTATCGGACCCTGGTCAGACCCCACTTGGAGTACTGTGCTCAGTTCCGGTCGCCTCACTACAGGAAGGACGTGGAAGCCATAGAAAGGGTGCAGAGGAGATTGACAAGGATGTTGCCCGGATTGGGGAGCATGCCCTATGAGAACAGGTTGAGTGAACTCGGCCTTTTCTCCTCGGAGTGACGGAGGACGAGAGGTGACCCGATAGAGGTGTACAAGACGATGAGAGGCATTGATCGTGTGGATAGTCAGAGGCTTTTCCCCGGGGCTGAAATGGTTGCCACAAGAGGACACGGGTTTGAGGTGCTGGGGAGTAGGTACAGAGGAGATGTCAGGGGTGAGTTTTTCACTCAGAGAGTGGTGAGTGTGTGGAACGGGCTGTCGGCAACGGTGGTGGAGGTGGAAACGATAGGGTCTTTAAGAGACTCCTGGATGGGTATACGGAGCTTAAAAATATAGAGAGCTATGGGTAAGCCTAGTAATTTCTAGGGTAGGAACATGTTCAGCACAACTTTGTGGGCCGAGGGGCCTGTATTGTGCCGTGGGTTTTTCTATGTTTCTATAGTTTAAAAACACGGCACATATAAATACATAAGAGGGTTTATATACAGAGATTGACTGGGCCAATAAAGTGACGCTGGGGGACCCGGCAGTGCTTGGTCCATTGAGCAACTCCGACAGGGAATGATAAGGTGCTGGTGGGTGGGGGAGGGGATAGGGAGGGGTGGCGGGGGGGGGGGTCGATCAGCCTCGCTGCCTGAGGGGGGGAACCCGTTTTTGAGTCTGGCTGCAGCGCAAACGACCCCTGGGCGGGCGGGCGGGTTCCACGCTGATGTGACAGGCCCGCTTTCCCGGACTGCGGGCGAAGCAGGTGGACTGGCAGGCGAGGTCCAGATCTGTCCTTGCCGGGCGTTCGGAACTCCTTGCCGCTGATGTTGGGGGAGAGATCTCCGGAGGTCAGGGAGCGTCTCTCCTTTGTCTGTGGGCATCAAGGAAGAGGCTGTTTGCCTGGCCACCAGGTCCACCTCCCCTCTGCATATTATGAGAGGTGTCTCTCTCCCTCTCTCCCCCTTCCCCTTCTCTCTCTCCCACGTGCGCTCTCTTTCTCTCTCTGTCTCCATCTACATCTCTCTCAATATCCAACTCTCTCCCCCTTCCCCCTTTCTCTCTCTCTCTCTCTGTCTCCATCTACATCTCTCTCAATATCCAACTCTCTCTCCCCCTTCCCCCTTTCTCTCTCTCTCTCTCTGTCTCCATCTACATCTCTCTCAATATCCAACTCTCTCTCCCCCTTCCCCCTTTCTCTCTCTCTCTCTGTCTCCATCTACATCTCTCTCAATATCCAACTCTCTCTCCCCCTTCCCCCTTTCTCTCTCTCTCTCTCTCTCTGTCTCCATCTACATCTCTCTCAATATCCAACTCTCTCTCCCCCTTCCCCCTTTCTCTCTCTCCATCTACATCTCTCTCAATATCCAACTCTCTCTCCCTCCCTCTCTCCCACGTGCGCTGTCTTTCTCTCTCCATCTGCATCTCTCTCTCTCTGTCTCCATCTACATCTCTTTCAATATCCAACTCTCTCTCCCCTTCCCCTTTTCTCTCTCTCTCCCCCTTTCCCTGTGTTCTTCTCTCTATCTTTCTCTCTGTCTCCATCTACATCTCTTTCAATATCCAACTCTCTCTCCCCCTTCCCCCTCTCTCTCTCTCTGTCTCCATCTACATCTCTCAATATCCAACTCTCTCTCCCCCTTCCCCCTTTCTTTCTCTCTCTCTCTCTCTGTCTCCATCTACATCTCTCAATATCCAACTCTCTCTCCCCCTTCCCCCTTTCTCTTTCTCTGTCTCTGTCTCCATCTACATCTCTCTCAATATCCAACTCTCTCTCCCCCTTCCCCCTTTCTCTCTCTCTCTCTCTGTCTCCATCTACATCTCTCTCAATATCCAATTCTCTCTCCCCCTTCCCCCTTTCTCTCTCTCCATCTACATCTCTCTCAATATCCAACTCTCTCTCCCCCTTCCCCTTCTCTCTCTCTCTCCCTCCCTCTCTCCCACGTGCGCTGTCTTTCTCTTTCTCTCTCCATCTGCATCTCTCTCTCTCTCTGTCTCCATCTACATCTCTTTCAATATCCAACTCTCTCTCCCCTTCCCCTTTTCTCTCTCTCTCCCCCTTTCCCTGTGTTCTTCTCTCTATCTTTCTCTCTGTCTCCATCTACATCTCTTTCAATATCCAACTCTCTCTCCCCCTTCCCCCTCTCTCTCTCTCTGTCTCCATCTACATCTCTCAATATCCAACTCTCTCTCCCCCTTCCCCTTCTCTCTCTCTCTCTCTCTCCCACGTGCGCTCTCTTTCTCTCTCTGTCCATCTACATCTCTCTCAATATCCAACTCTCTCTCCCCCTTCCCCTTCTCTCTCTCTCTCCCTCCCTCTCTCCCACGTGCGCTTTCTCTTTCTCTCTCCATCTGCATCTCTCTCTCTCTGTCTCCATCTACATCTCTTTCAATATCCAACTCTCTCTCCCCCTTTTCTCTCTCTCTCCCCCTTTCCCTGTGTTCTTCTCTCTATCTTTCTCTCTGTCTCCATCTACATCTCTTTCAATATCCAACTCTCTCTCCCCCTTCCCCCTTTCTCTCTCTCTCTCTCTCTCTGTCTCCATCTACATCTCTCAATATCCAACTCTCTCTCCCCCTTCCCCCTTTCTCTCTCTCTCCCCCTTCCCCCTTTCTCTCTCTCTCCCCCTTACCCCTTTCTCTCTATCTCCCCCTTTCCCTTTCTCTCTATCTCCCCCATTCCCTGTGTTCTTCTCTCTATCTTTCTCTCTGTCTCCATCTACATCTCTCAATATCCAGCTCTCTCTCCCCCTTCCCCTTTTCTCTCTCTCCCTTTCTCTCTGTGTTCTCTCTCTCTCTTTCTCTCCGTTTACATTCTCAATATCCAGCTCCCTCTCTGACTCCATCTACATCTCTCAATACCATCACCCTGTGTGTGTGTCTCTCTCTTCCTGTCTCTCCATCTACATCCCTCTCTCTCAATATCCCTCCATCATGGGATGCACTGCCTCCCCTCTCTGCCTCCGCCCCTCCCAGCACCATTCCAGGGTTGTCTCCGCTCCCTTTGTTGGCTGGTGGTGACCCCTCCCGGTTTCACGCCACTGCCCAACGGTGTGATTGCCCGTGCGCTCGGTCGGGCTCCTGTATGTCCTCCCTGGGTCTGTAACGGAGGATGCATTGCTCCCTGAAGGTGTCCCCGATGCCGGGGGGGGGGGGGGTTCCCCATTCCCCTGATCGCCTGGGGTACAGGGGATGCAGCCGATCGGAAACTAACGGCATGTTGGCCTTCATAACAAGGGGAGTCGAGTACAGGAGCAAAGAGGTCCTTCTGCAGTTGTACAGGGCCCTGGTGAGACCACACCTGGAGTACTGTGTTCAGTTTTGGTTTCCAAATCTGAGGAAGGCCATTCTTGCTATTGAGGGAGTGCAGCGCAGGTTCACGAGGTTAATTCCCGGGATGGCGGGACTGTCACATGTTGAAAGATTGGAGCGACTGGTCTTGTATACACTGGAATTTAGAAGGATGGGAGGGGATCTGATTGAAACATATAAGATTATTAAGGGATTGGACACGCTGGAGGCAGGAAACACGTTCCCGATGTTGGGGGGAGTCCAGAACCAGAGGCCACAGTTTGAGAATAAGGGGCGGGCCATTTAGAACGGAGTTGAGGAAAAACTTTTTCACCCGGAGAGTGGTGGATCTGTGGGATGCTCTGCCCCAGAAGGCAGTGGAGGCCAATTCTCTGGGTGCTTTCAAGAAAGATAGAGTTAGATAGAGCTCTTAAAGATAGCGGAGTCAGGGGATACGGGGAGAGGGCAGGAACGGGGTACTGATTGTGGATGATCAGCCATGATCACAGTGACTGGTGGGGCTGGCTGGAAGGGCCGAATGGCCTACCCCTGCACCTGCTGCCTGGTTGGTGTGTGTCACCCTATACCAAGCGGTCTGTGTCACCACCCTCCTTTATGACTGTGAAGCCTGGGTAACCTACAGCCATCACGTCAAGTCCTTGGAGCACTTCCACATCAGCCGCCTCCGGCGCATCCTGGGGATTGCCTGGCGTGAGCGGGCGCCTCGCACTGAAGACCAACCGCAGAGGCATCGAGGCCGTGATCACCCAGCGACCGTTGCAGTGGCTGGGGCACGTGATAAGGATGCCCCGCAGGGCGCTGAAGGGCCAGCTACGTCACGGTCGACGCTCAGCTGGCGGGCCGAAGAAGCACTATGAGGATCGGATGAAGAACGCGATCAGACCCGAGGACCCGGAGGATGTTGCTGCTGGCCGGAACACTCGACAACAGTTGTGTGTGGGGACGGGGCTTGAATCCTGGAGCTGGAAGGAACAAGTGGAAGGCAGCAGAAATGCAGCCACGTATACGTGTCCCACCTGCAGCGGAGCTTGTGGGTCAGGGGTCGGACTGGAGTCATCGAAAGATCTTGCCGTTAAAGGAGCGGAGGTCGTCGTCGGATTTCAATGGACAACCGAAGAGTGAGTGTGTGTGTCTGTGTGTGTGTGAGAGTGTGAGTGTGTGTGTGTGTGAGAGTGTGAGTGTGTGTGTGTGAGAGTGTGAGTGTGTGTGTGTGTGAGTGTGAGTGTGTGTGTGTGAGAGTGTGAGTGTGTGTGTGTGTGAGAGTGTGAGTGTGTGTGTGTCTGTGTGTGCGCACGTGCACGTGAGTGTGTGTGTGTGTGTGTGTGTGCGCACGTGCACGTGAGTGTGTGTTCTCTCGTCTCACCCTTTCTGAAGAGAACAGGAAATTCCTCGGTCTTACTGATGTTGAGCACAAGGTTGTGATACGTGGACAGGCTGAGTGCGGGTCGGTGGTCGGTCGGTCAGCACCTAAGTTACAGGGAAAGGTTGAACAAGTTAGGTCTTTATTCTTTGGAGTGTCGAAGGTTGAGGGGGGACTTGATAGAGGTATTTAAAATTATGAGGGGGATAGATAGAGTTGCCGTGGATAGGCTTTTTCCATTGAGAGTAGGGGAGATTCAAACAAGAGGACATGAGTTGAGAGTTAGGGGGCAAAAGTTTAGGGGTAACAAGAGGGGGAATTTCTTTACTCAGAGAGTGGTGGCTGTGTGGAACGAGCTTCCAGTAGAAGTGGTAGAGGCCGGTTCGGTATTGTCATTTAAAGTAAAATTGGACAGGTATATGGACAGGAAAGGAGTGGAGGGTTATGGGCTGAGTGCGGGTCGGTGGGACTAGGTGAGAGTCAGCGTTCGGCACGGACTGGAAGGGCCAAATGGCCTGTTTCCGTGCTGTCATTGTTATATGATTGTTGCTGCGACACCACCTCACCAGCTGGTCTAGCCTGCTCCCGTACACCCCCTCGTCGCCATCTGAGGTTCTGCGGGCGGTAGCCGCGTCCAATGTTCCCTTCAAATTTGTGACCACCACCAGCGCGCAAAAGAACACGGCGTCGTGCAATTTTTTTTTTATTTTGCCCGGCGACGACAGCGTGTGTGCCCTGAATTTTACGTGCCGGGCTATCTGTTTTAACAGCCAACGCTGTCAACAAGACACTTTGATCTCCCCCTGGGATCCCCCGCACTCTCGCGAAGCCGTCCGAACCCCGATTTGCTCGCCAGGCGCCGCTTTGGAAAGCCGAGTTTCCGAACGTCGCTCCGCTGGTGAACTTCCCCGGCCGCTTTCGCCTCGCGACGGATCACGGGGTTGGCCCCAGTTTCTGCGCTTTGCGTAAGCGTTTCTCCCGGCTGCGCGTCCCTGACCTTGCGAGCTGTCGGTGCAGCAGTTTCTCTAGGAATCTGAGACTCGGGAGTCCTCGAGCAGGGCACCCTGGGGGTGAACGTGCAGTGAGGAAGGCAAACGCCACGTCAGCATTCACCTCGAGAGGTCTGGAATACAAGAGTGAGGATGTGATGCTGAGGTTTTATAAGGCTCTGGTGAGGCCTCGCAATGGACAGTAGCTGCAGGAGTAGGCCATTCGGCCCTTCGAGCCATTCACTGTGATCATGTCTGATCATCCACAATCAATGCTCCGTTCCTGCCCTCTCCCCGCATCCCTTGACTCCGCTATCTATAAGAGCTCTATCTAACTCTCTCTTGAAAGCATCCAGAGAATTGGCCTCCACTGCCTTCTGAGGCAGAGCATTCTACAGATCCACCACTCTCTGGGTGAAAAAGTTTCTCCTCAACTCCGTTCAAAATGGCCCACCCCTTATTCTCAAACTGTGGCCTCTGGTTCTGGACTCCCCCCAACATCGGGAACGTGTTTCCTGCCTCCAGCGTGTTCAATCCCTCAATAATCTTACACGTTTCAATCAGATCCCCTCTCGTCCTTCTAAATTCCAGTGTGTACAAGCCCAGTCGCTCCAATCTTTCAACAACTCACTTTCAATCTACTCGCCTTGAGTATCGTGAACAGTTTTGGGCCCCTCACCTCAGAAGAGAGGTGCTGGCATCGGAGGAGGTTCACTGGGAGGACTCCGGGAAGGAAAGGGTTATCACACCAGGAGCGTTTGTGATCGCCGGAATTTCAGAAAGATGAGCGGGGGATCTCATTGAAACCTCTCGAATGTCGAAAGGCCTGGACAGAGTGGATGCAGAGAGGTGGGGGAGTCTGGGGTGAGAGGGGCGCGGCCTCAGGATAGAGGGGCGCCCTTTCGAAACAGAGACGCGGAGAAATTCCTTCAGCCAGAACTGGGTGGTGAATCTGTGGGAGTTTTTGCCGCGTGCAGCTGGTGGGGCTGGGTGGCCGAGATCGACAGGTTCTTGACTGGACTCGGCATCGAAGGTTACAGGAGAAGGCCGGGAACTGGGGCTGAGGGGGAGATAGGGGGGAAAGGATCGGCCGTGATTGAATGGCGGAGCAGACTCGATGGGCGGAATGGCCTAATTCTAATCCTGCGTCACATGGTCTTACGGTTTCATTAAGCCGTCCCGCTCGCAATTAACTTGCGGTTCACAGCGTGCCCTTGGGAGTTCGACCGACCGAATCAGTAATTTCCTCGAGAGAAACGGGGCAGGTAGGCCCGGTCCACAATCTGCGGACGAGTCGTCGCAGACTCAGTGCGCTGTCGGCACTGCCCGCGTCAGGACACCGGGGAAGGGAGATGCGATTGCGTGAGGCCGTGGATACGCTCTGCCCACCGGCAGGGAGGGAGGAACAGAGGCTTATCGACAGAGCGTGAGTGGGGGGAGGGACGTGTGGGGTCAAAAGGGAGGAGAGAGTCCATTCCCATTCTAATCTGTACATAGAAAGATGGAAAACAGGTGCAGGGGTAGGCCATTCGGCCCTTCGAGCCTGTACCGCCATTCAGTATGATCATGGCTGATCATCCAACTCAGAACCCTGTACCTGCTTTCTCTCCATACCCCCTGATCCCTTTAGACACAAGGGCCATATCTAACTCCCTCTCAAATATATCCAATGAACCGGCCTCAACTGTTTCCTGTGGCAGAGAATTCCACAGACTCACCACTCTCTGTGTGAAGAAGTTTTTCCTCATCTCGGTCCTAAAAGGCTTCCCCTTTATCCTTAAACTGTGACCCCTCGTTCTGGACTTCCCCAACGTCGGGAACAATCTTCCTGCATCTAGGCTATCCAATCCCTTTAGGATTTTATATGTTTCAGTAAGATCCCCCCTCAATCTTCTAAATTCCAGTGAGTATAAGCCCAGTCGATCCAGTCTTTCTTCAGATGAAAGTCCTGCCATCCCAGGAATCAATCTGGTGAACCTTCTCTGTACTCCCTCTATGGCAAGAATGTCTTTCCTCAGATTAGGGGACCAAAACTGCACACAATACTCCAGGTGTGGTCTCACCAAGGCCTTGTACAACTGCGGTAGAACCTCCCTGCTCCTGGGACCAAAACTGCACACAATACTCCAGGTGCAGTCTCACCAAGGCCTTGTACAACTGCAGTAGAACCTCCCTGCTCCTGTACTCAAATCCATGCCTCTTGTCGTCTTATAACCCCCCCATCAGACCCACACTCTCTCAACACCCCACCCCCTCCGGGTGAAGAAGTTCCCCTCGTGTTCTCCTTGGGCATCTAGCCTTTCACCCTTGACCCACGACCCTCTGGCTGTGGTGGCACCTGACCTCGGAGGATACCCTCTCAGAATTCTGCGGGCCCCTGGGCAAGTATCCCCTCAACGTCCCCGGGAATGAGGTCCGAGCCTGTTTGCTCTCTCCCCTGTAAGTTCTTTAGCAAGTTTCCTGTGGGTAGGTGACCAATTTCGCACACCGCTTTAACGTGACATTTTTGATACCACCCTGATCTTTATCTCTTTATTTCCCCCTCTTTCTCCGGCTCTCCCTCTATCTCCCTTGCTCCTTCCCCCCCCCCCCCGCCCACCCTCTCTCTCCCCCCCCATTAGCAGTGAAACCTTTCTCAGGGTGTTATATCTACCTCTCCCTCTCTCTCCTCCTCTCCCTCTCTCTGTCTCTCTCACCATCTCTTTCTATCTCTCCCCTTTATCTCTCTGCCTCTCTCTCCCCCTCTATCTCTATTACTCTCTGTCTCTGTCTCCATCTCTTTCACTCTATCTCTGTCTCTCTATCCCTCTCTATCTCCCCGTTTCCCCCCTCTCTCTCTCACGCCCTCTCTCTACCCTTGTCTCTCTCACCCCCCCCGCCATGTCTCCTTCTCCGTCAGTCCCTCCCTTTATCTCCTCCCCCCCCCCCCCCCAGTTTCATTTGACACATCCACGTGGAAACATTCTGACATGGGATTCAGATTTAAGTTTATATCCGTCACTGTATAGAGCACTGTGCTATGGGATTCAGATTTCTTTATCGCAGTTGGAAGCGAGTTTATTATGATGGTACATATCCGTCACTGTATAGAGCACTGTGCTATGGGATTCAGATTTCTTTATCGCAGTTGGAAGCGAGTTTATTATGATGGTACATATCCGTCACTGTATAGAGCACTGAGATCCATCTTCCTGGGGGCGGACGGGCCAGTTTCCACGTATTGCGATGCTGTGAGTGAGTGAGAGAGAGAGAGAGAGAGAGTGCAGCCCAGATCTTTGGTGTAGTATCTCCTCAGCTGACCGAATCCTCCCTCCCTCCGTCCTCCAGCATCGAGAACCTCCCCTTTGAACTCCAGAGGAATTTCCAGCTCATGAGGGATCTGGACCAGAGGACGGAAGGTGAGTGCATCTCCCGCCCGAGGATCCTGGCGGGGGGTCCCGGACTTCCTCCGCTCGGCCCTCGTGGGCCCCGGGGCCCTATCTCCCCCCACCACCACCCCCAGTTCTCGGCATTCCCGACCGCCCTCCCCTCCCCTTCAGTCCCAGGGGTCCTGGACTCTCCCCCTCGTTCCCACATCCCACCATAATAACCTCTTTCCTACTGCTCTCCCCTCTCTCTCCGCCTCCATCCCTCCATTTCTCTCCCTCTGTCTCACCCCTCTCTCTCCACCTCCATCCCTCTCCATTTCTCTCCCCTCTGTCTCATCCCCCCTCTCTCATATTTCTCTGCCCCTCCATCCCTCTCCACCTCTCTCCCCCTCTTTCTGCTCTCTCCCCCTCTCTCGCCCCTGCTCTCTGCCCTCTCCCCCATTCCTCTCTGTTTCTCTCCCCTCTCTCTCTGACCCTCTCTTTCTACGTACTCTCCCCCCTCATTTTCTCTGGACCCTTCCCTCCCTCACCTTCCCTCCCTCACTCTCACCTCTCTCTCCCTCTTTCCATCTTTCTTTGCTGCTGTCTCTCTATCTCCATCTTTCTCTCTGTCTCTCCATCTACATCTCTCGATATCTCCCCCCTCTCTTTTACTCTCTCTCACTGTCTTTCTCTCTGACTCTCACTCTCTCTCTCCTCCCTCCCTGCCTCTCTCTCTCTCACTATTTTTGACTCTCTCCCCATCTCTCTATCTCTATCTATTTTGCTCTCTCCATCCTCAACTCTCTCTCTCTGGCTCTCAATCTCTCTCCTCCCTCCCTGCCTCTCTCTCTCACACTCTCTCCCCTCTCTCTCTCTCTCTCTCATTCTCTCTCTGTTTCTGACTCTCTCCCTGTCTCTCTATCTCTTTCTCTCTCCATCTACATCTGTCTCGCTATCCATCTCTCTCCCCTCTCTCTCTCCCCCTCTCTCTCTCTTTCTGATTCTCTCCGTCTCTATCTATCCTCTCTCGATATCCCTCTCTCCCCCTCTCTCCCTGTCTCTCTATCTCTATCTCTCTGCACCTACATCTCTCTCGATATCCATCTCTCTCTCTGACTCTCTCTCTCTCCTCCCTCCCTCTCTCTCTCTCACTCTTTCTGACTCTCTCCTGTCTCTATCTCTATCTTTCTCTCTGCACCTACATCTCTCTCAATATCCATCTCTCTCCCCCCTCTCTTTTGCTCTCTCTCTCTCTCTGACTCTCACTCTCTCCTTCCTCCCTGCCTCTCTCTCACTCTTTCTGACTCTCTCCCTGTCTCTCTATTTATATCTTTCTCTCTGCACCTACATCTCTCTTGATATCCATCTCTCTCCCCCCTCTCTTTTACTCTCTCTCCCCCCCCCCCCCCCCCGGGCAGATCTGAAGGTGGAGATCGATAAGCTGGCGGGCGAGTACGTCTCCAACGCCCGCACGCTGGGCTCTGAGCAGAAGCTGCAGCTGGTCCGCCAGATCCAGAGTGCCTACAGCAAGTGCAAGGAGTTCGGCGACGACAAGGTCCAGCTGGCCATGCAGACCTACGAGATGGTAGGTTCCTGAGGGGGGACAGTGTGGGCACTCCATCCCAGTTTCCTCTGTTGGACCTCCCCTGGGTCCTCCCAGACCTCAGCAGGACCTCCCAGACCTCAGCGGGACCTCCCAGGCCTCAGCGGGACCTCCCAGGCCTCAGCGGGACCTCCCAGGCCTCAGCGGGACCTCCCAGACCTCAGCGGGTCCTCCCAGACCTCAGCGGGTCCTCCCAGACCTCAGCGGGACCTCCCAGACCTCAGCGGGACCTCCCAGACCTCAGCGGGACCTCCCAGACCTCAGCGGGTCCTCCCAGACCTCAGCGGGACCTCCCAGACCTCAGCGGGTCCTCCCAGACCTCAGCGGGTCCTCCCAGACCTCAGCGGGACCTCCAGACCTCAGCGGGACCTCCCAGACCTCAGCGGGTCCTCCCAGACCTCAGCGGGTCCTCCCCGACCTCAGCGGGTCCTCCCAGACCTCAGCGGGACCTCCCAGACCTCAGCGGGACCTCCTGGATTTCAGTTGGCCTTCCAGTGGAACATCCCGGACCTCATTCGGTTACCAAGAGCTCAGTGGGTTGTCCCGGGTCTCGGTGAGATCTCTCAGATCTCAAGATCTCAGTGGAACATGGCAGATCTCAATAGGACTTTACAGATGTCTGGGGACCTCTGATAGACCAATGGGATCTCTCAGATCTTGGTGGCTCCTCTCAGATCTCTGGGGCCTCCCAGATCCCATTGGGATGCCCAGGTTCTCAATAGGACTTTACGGATGTCCGGGGTCCTCTCACATACCAATGGGACCTCCCAGCCCTCAGTGAGACCGATCTGCTCACAGTGAGACTGTGTCAGCTGTCATTGGGACCTCCTAGGTTTCAACGGGACCTCTCATTTCTCAATGGAACATCCCAGATCTCGGTGGGACCTTTCAGATCTCCAGGGACGTTTCGACTCCCGTTGAGATCTCTCAGATCTTCAGAGGGGACATCCCAGATCCCGTTGGTACACCCAAGCTTCCAACAGCTCATCGCAGGATCTCAATGGGACTTTATGGATGTGTGGGGAGCTCTCAATGGGATCGCTCAGATCTCAGTGGACATCCCGGTGGGTCCTCTCAGATCTCAGTGGGTCCTTCCAGATCCCATTAGGGCTCCCAGGATCTCAATGGAACAAGGCAGATCTGTGGGGATTTTCAGATGTTCAGGGATCTCTCAGATTTTTGTGGGACATCTCAGGTATCTGTGGGCTTCTCAGATCTCAATCAGACTATTTTGCTTTCAGTGGGACATCTCTGATCATGATGGGTCCCTCCCAGATCTCATTGGGACACCCATCATCTCACTAAGACGTACCAGATCTCAGTGGGACTCCAGTGACCTCGCGTATCCCAGTGGCATCTTGGTGGAACACCTCAAGAGCTCAGTAACACCTCTCAGATCTTGGTGGGACCTCCCAGATCTCAGTAGGTCTTCTTAGATCTCTTGGGACCTCCTCTCAGATCTCTGTGCGGCCACCCAGATTGCAGTGGGACTTCCCGGGTCTCAATGGACCTCCGAGGTGCCAAGGGAACATTCCAGTTCTCTCTGGGACCCTTCAGGTCTCACGGGAGCCTCCAATTTCCGGGTGATAATTCCCCCCCTTGCAGCGGGATGAGCCTGTTTTCCACGGGAGCTCTCCAACCTCGGACCTCCTGTCCACCCGCGAGGCGCGTTCAGTCTCCCGTCCCTCGGTGGGGTCTCTCCGACCCGGGCGTTGACATCTTCGAATCCCGTCGGGGTCCCCCATCTCCGAGAAACCTCCCATTCCTCCGCGAGACCTCTGGGAGCTCCTATCGTTCTGCAGGGGAGGATGTGGGGGGGGGGGGGGAGTGGTCTTCCCTTGACCCTGCGGGAGCGTCGGTGGCCCTGAGACCCACACCGTACCCTCTGTCCTCACCCCTCAGGTGGACAAGCACATCCGCCGGCTGGACACAGACCTGGCCCGCTTCGAGGCCGACCTCAAGGAGAAGCAGATCGAATCCAGCGACTGCGACAGCTGTTCCAGCAAGGGCAAGAAAAGTAAGTTAACGCAGGCCCGGGTCCCCCTTCCTCCCTGGAGTTGTGTCCGTCCCAGCCCTGCGACCCTGTCCCTCCCGTGTAATCCCCTACACCCCTCTCCATCTCCGTTGCCCCTTCCCGCACCTACACCCCTCCCTGTCTCCGTCACCCCCTCCCTCCCCTACACCCCTCCCTGTCTCCGTCACCCCTCCCTCCCCTACACCCCTTGCCGTCACCCCCTCCTCCCTGTCTCCGTCACCCCCTCCCTTCCCTACACTCCCCGTCTCTGTCACCCTCTCCCTCCCCTACACTCCTCCCCGTCTCCGTCACCCCTCCCTCCCCTCCACTCCTCCCCGTCTCCGTCACCCTCTCCCCTACACCCCTCCCCATCTCCATCACCCCCTCCCTCCCTTACAACCCTCCCCGTCTCCCTCATTCCCTCCCTCCCCTACACCCCTCCCTCCCTACACCTATCCCTGTGTCATGATTGAGGATATGATCGGGGTTTCCCAGTATTCAGCGGGTGGACCCCTGTTCCGCCTGGGGATCGAGGCTTCACGATTCGGAGTTTGCTTTGGTTCCCCGGAGTGCACACGCACTGTTGTCCTGCATTGCACGGAGGAGAAGGGTGCTTCCGATGTGCAGGGAGTCCCCTCGGACTGTCCTCCCTGGAATTCAATGTGGTGAAAGGCCTCGATAGAGAGGACGCAGAGATGATCTTTCTGATAGTGGGAGTCTAGAAGCAGTTCCTCTTCATCCCCGTCCTAAATCTTGAGGCTGTGTCCCCTAGCTGTAGTCTGACCTACCAGTGGAAACAACTTTCCTGCCTCTATCTTATCCATCCCTTTCATAATTTTGCCTGTTTCTTCAAGATCTCCTCTCGTTCTTCTGAATTTCAGCGAGTACATCCCCAGGTGACTCAATCTCTCCTCATAGTTTGACCCCCTAATTTCTGGAATCAACCCCATGGGCTTTCTCTGCACTGCCTCCAAAGCCAGTATATCATCATTCCTCAAGTCAGGAGACCGGAACTGCACGCAGTACTCCAGGTGCGGCCTCACCAGGACCCGGTACAGTCGCAGCGTAACCTCCCGCTCTCAAATTCAAACCCTCTCGCAGAGAAGGCCAACGTCCCACTTGAAGGACAACTTCCCAGTGAAGACCAAACTCCCAATGAAGACCAACCTCCCAATGAAGACCAACCTCCCAATGAAGGCCAACTTCCCAGTGAAGACCAACAACCCAGTGAAGGCCAAACTCCCAGTGAAGGCCAACATCCCAATGGAGGCCAAACTCCCAGTGAAGGCCAACATCCCAATGGAGGCCAACATCCCAATGGAGGCCAAACTCCCAGTGAAGGCCAACATCCCAATGGAGGCCAACATCCCAATGAAGGCCAAACTCCCAGTGAAGGCCAACATCCCAATGGAGGCCAAACTCCCAGTGAAGGCCAACATCCCAATGAAGGCCAAACTCCCAGTGAAGGCCAACATCCCAATGGAGGCCAACATCCCAATGAAGGCCAAACTCCCAGTGAAGGCCAACATCCCAATGGAGGCCAAACTCCCAGTGAAGGCCAACATCCCAATGGAGGCCAAACTCCCAGTGAAGGCCAACATCCCAATGGAGGCCAAACTCCCAGTGAAGGCCAACATCCCAATGGAGGCCAACATCCCAGTGAAGGCCAACATCCCAGTGAAGGCCAACATCCCAGTGAAGGCCAACATCCCAATGAAGGCCAACATCCCAGTGAAGGCCAAACTCCAGGAAGATTTTGTTGCACAGTTAGAGATTGGCACATATGGTGGAAAGAAGATCACAGTTGGGAGTTTAACGAAAGCACAGATACGGAGGTGGAGGGGATGGGGGGACTGTGCTGCTAAAAAAAAAATAGGTGGCATTAGACCTGAAGGTGCAGAGTCCTTGTGGGTAGAGTTAAGAAACTGTGCAAGGCTTAATGTATGAGGTGAGTTTGATGGCTCTGGGTTGGAGTTCAGAAGAATGGGGGGGATCTCATTGAAACGCATCAAATGTTGAAAGGCCGAGACAGAGTGGTCATAGAGATGATGTTTCCCGTGATGGGGGAGTCTAGGACCAGAGGACACCGGTAGAGTGGATGTGGAGAGGATGTTTCCTGTAGTGGGGGAGTCTAGGACCAGAGGACACAGATAGAGTGGATGTGGAGAGGATGTTTCCTGTAGTTGGGGAGTCTGGGACCAAAGGACACAGACAGAGTGGATGTGGAGAGGACCAGAGGACACAGATAGAGTGGATGTGGAGAGGATGTTTCCCGTAGTGGGGGAGTCTAGGACCAGAGGACACAGATAGAGTGGATGTGGAGAGGACCAGAGGACACAGATAGAGTGGATGTGAAGAGGCTGTTTCCTGTAAGTGGGGGAGTCCAGGACCAGAGGACACAGATAGAGTGGATGTAGAGAGGACGTTTCCTGTAGTGGGGGAGTCTAGGACCAGAGGACACAGATAGAGTGGATGTGGAGAGGATGTTTACCGTAGTGGGGGAGTCTAGAAACACAGATAGAGTTGATGTGGAGAGGATGTTTCCTGCAGTGGGGGAGTCTAGGACCAGAGGACACAGATAGAGTGGATGTGGAGAGGATGTTTCCTGTAGTTGGGGAGTCTGGGACCAAAGGACACAGACAGAGTGGATGTGGAGAGGACCAGAGGACACAGATAGAGTGGATGTGGAGAGAATGTTTCCTGTAGTGGGGGAGTCTAGGACCAGAGGACACAGATAGAGTGGATGTGGAGAGGATGTTTCCTGTAGTGGGGGAGTCTAGGACCAGAGGACACAGATAGAGTGGATGTGGAGAGGATGTTTCCTATAGTGGGGGAGTCTAGGACAAGAGGGCACACATAGAGTGGATGTGGAGAGGAGCAGAGGACACAGATAGAGTGGATGTGGAGAGGAGCAGAGGACACAGATAGAGTAGATGTAGAGAGGATGTTTCCCTGGAGTGGGGGAGTCTGGGACCAGAGGACACAGATAGAGTGGATTTGGAGAGGAGCAGAGGACACAGATAGAGTGGATGTGGAGAGGATGTTTCCTGGTGGGGTCCCCTGGGGCCGTAGTTGCTGGAATTCAGAAGAACAGGCGGGTGTCTTCCGGGTGCCAATACCACAGGAGCAGAATGAGGCCATTCGGCCCATCGGCTGTGCTCCCCCTGTCTGTCCCGGCTGGTCCCCGATCCCACCAGAACCCTTGGAGGGGGCCAGGTGAGACGGAGGCAGGGACGTGGCTTCCACTGGTTGGTGAGACTTGGGACGAGGGGACGTAGCCTCAAGATTCGGGGGGAGGAATGAGGAGGGGCTGCTTTGCCCAGAGGGTGGAGAGTCTGTGTAATACCGGGGAAACCTCACAGCGAGACTTTTGCCGGGCCGGGGTTGTCGGGCGGGGCAGGTGGGCCCACTGCCGGTGTGGACGCGACCGTATCAAATGGCCGAGCAGGGTCGTCGGGACGGGGCGGAAGAGGGAGAGGTGGGGTTCGCTCTGTTCGATCCCGGGAGAGCGTGCACACCGAAATTCCAGTCAGGAATCGCGGCAGTCTCTCCTCTGTTCCTCCCCTTACCCGCTCCTCTTCTCCCTCTCCCTCTCTCGCCTTCCCTTGCTCAATCACTCTGTCCTCCTCTCACCCCCTCTCTCCCCTCTCTCACTCTTTCTCCCTCTCACTCAATTCCTTTCTCTTGCTGTCTCTCATTCTCCCCCTCTCTCACCACTCTCCCTGCTCTCCCCACCCCCTTTCCCCTCTCCCCACCCCCTCTCCCTGTCTCACCCCCTCTTTCCCTCTTTCTCCCCCTCTCTTCCCTCTCTATCTCTCCTCCTCCCCCTCTCCCTCCCCTCCCTGTTTCTTCCCAGAAGGCCGCATTCAAAAGGAGAAAAAGACGGCTCGTACCAGGTCAAAGGTCAAAACCTCGGACGACGACATCCCCAAGAACGTGCAGAAAAAGATGAAAACGTCTCACACGTGAGGAGTGAATCCCTCCCCACCCCTGTCCCACCGACCCCTGGGTCAGGGAGGGAGGGAGAGGTGTGAATCAGCCCCGGTTCCCTGTCCCACCGACCCCTGGGTCAGGGAGGGAGGGAGAGGGGTGAATCAGCCCTGTGTTCCCTGTCCCACCGACCCCTGGGTGAGGGAGGGAGGGAGAGGGGTGAATCGGCCCCGGTACCCCCTCCCCACCCCTGTCCCACCGACCCCTGGGTCAGGGAGGGAGGGAGAGGGGTGAATCAGCCCTGTGTTCCCTGTCCCACCGACCCCTGGGTCAGGGAGGGAGGGAGAGGGGTGAATCAGCCCCGGTTCCCTGTCCCACCGACCACTGGGTCAGGGAGGGAGGGAGAGGGGTGAATCAGCCCCGGTTTCCCCTCCCTGTCCCTGTCCCACCGACCCCTGGGTCAGGGAGGGAGGGAGAGGGGTGAATCAGCCCC
>NW_026780467.1:0-34223 GCF_030144855.1 Hypanus sabinus | reverse complement strand
CCCTCACTGTAAGTGGGGAACATTATTGATGTCTCTGATGTGCTGCCTCCATAGGATGAAGCATCCTCACTGTGAGTGGGGAATATTACTGACGTCTCTGATGTGCTGCCTCTATAGCATGAAGCACCCTCACTGTGATTGGGGAACGTTACTGACGTCTCTGATGTGCTGCCTCTATAGGATGAAGCACCCTCACTGTAAGTGGGGAACATTATTGATGTCTCTGATGTGCTGCCTCCATAGGATGAAGCATCCTCACTGTGAGTGGGGAATATTACTGACGTCTCTGATGTGCTGCCTCTATAGCATGAAGCACCCTCACTGTGATTGGGGAACGTTACTGACGTCTCTGATGTGCTGCCTCTATAGGATGAAGCACCCTCACAGTGTGTGGGGAACATTACTGACGTCTCTGATGTGCTGCTTGTATAGGATGAAGCACCCTCACTGTGACTGGGGAACGTTACTGTCGTCTCCGATGTGCTGCCTCTATAGGATGAGGCACCCTCACTGTAAGTGGGGAACCTTACTGACGTCACTGATGTGCAGCCTCTATAGGATGAAGCACCCTCACTGTAAGTGGGGAACATTACTGACGTCTCGGATGTGCTGCCTCTATAGGATGAAGCACCCTGACTGTAAGTGGGGAACATTACTGACGTTTCGGATGTGCTGCCTCTATAAGACGAAGCACCCTCACTGTGAGTGGGGAACATCATTGACGTCTCTGATGTGCTGCCTCTATAGGATGAAGCACCCTCACTGTAAGTGGGGAACATTATTGATGTCTCTGATGTGCTGCCTCCATAGGATGAAGCATCCTCACTGTGAGTGGGGAACATTACTGACGTCTCTGATGTGCTGCCTCTATAGGATGAAGCACCCTCACTGTGATTGGGGAACGTTACTGACGTCTCTGATGTGCTGCCTCTATAGGATGAAGCACCCTCACAGTGAGTGGGGAACATTACTGACGTCTCTGATGTGCTGCCTACATAGGATGAAGCACCCTCAGTGTCAGTGGGGAACGTTGCTGACGTCTCTGATGTGCTGCCTCTATAGGATGAAGCACCCTCATTGTGAGTGGGGAACATTTTTGACGTCTCTGATGTGCTGCCTCTATAGGATGAAGCATCCTCGCTGTAAATGGGGAACATTGCTGTCGTCTCTGATGTGCTGCCTCTATAGGATGAAGCAACCTCACTGTAAGTGGGGAACATTACTGACGTCTCTGATGTGCTGCCTCTATAGGATGAAGCACCCTCATTGTAAGTGGGGAACATTACTGATGTCTCTGATGTCATGCCTCTATAGGATGATGCACCCTCACTGTGAGAGGGGAACATTACTGATTTCTCTGATATGCTGCCTCTATAGGATGAAGCATCCTCTGTGTAAGTGGGGATCATTACTGAAGTCTCTGATGTGCTGCCTCTATAGGATGAAGCACTCTCACTGTGAGTGGGGAACGTTACTGACGTCTCTGATGTGCTGCCTCTATAGGATGAAGCACCCTCACTGTGAGTGGGGAACATTACTGACGTCTCTGATGTGCTGCCTGTATAGGATGAAGCACCCTCACTGTGAGTGGGGATCATTACTGACGTCTCTGATGTGCTGCCTCTATAGAATGAAGCACCCTCACAGTGAGTGGGGAACATTACTGACGTCTCTGATGTGCTGCCTCTATAGGATGAAGCACCCTCACTGTGAGTGGGGAACATTACTGACGTCTCTGATGTGCTGCCTGTATAGGATGAAGCACCCTCACTGTGAGTGGGGAACATTACTGACGTCTCTGATGTGCTGCCTATATATGATGTAGCACCCTCACTGTAATTTGGGAACATTACTGATGTCTCTGATGTGCTGCCTCTATAGGATGAAGCACCCTCACTGTGAGTGGGGAACTTTACTGACGTCTCTGATGTGCTGCCTCTATAGGATGAAGCATCCTCGCAGTAAGTGGGGAACATTACTGACGTCTCTGATGTGCTGCTTCTATAGGATGAAGCACCCTCACGGTGAGTGGGGAACGTTACTGACGTCTCTGATGTGCTGCCTGTATAGGATGAAGCACCCTCACTGTAAGTGGGGAACATTACTGACGTCTCTGATGTGCTGCCTCTATAGGATGAAGCACCCTAACATTAAGTGGGGAACATTACTGACGTCTCTGATGTGCAGCCGTATAGGATGAAGCACCCTCACTGTGATTGGGGAACGTTACGGACGTCTCTGATGTGCTGCCTCTATAGGATGAAGCACCCTCACTGTGAGTGGGGAACATTACTGACGTCTCTGATGTGCAGCCGTATAGGATGAAGCACCAGCACTGTGATTGGGGAACGTTACTGACGTCTCTGATGTGCTGCCTCTATAGGATGAAGCACCCTCACAGTGAGTGGGGAACATTACTGACGTCTCTGATGTGCTGCCTCCATAGGATGAAGCAGCCTCACTGTGAGTGGGGAATATTACTGACGTCTCTGATGTGCTGCCTCTATAGGATGAAGCACCCTCACTGTGAGTGGGGAACATTACTGACGTCTCTGATGTGCTGCCTCTATAGGATGAAGCACCCTCACTGTGAGTGGGGAACATTACTGACGTCTCTGATGTGCTGCCTCTAAAGGATGAAGCACCCTCGCTGTAAGTGGGGAACATTACTGACGTCTCTGATGTGCTGCCTCTATAGGATGAAGCACCCTCACTGCGAGTGGGGAACATTACTGACGTCTCGGATGTGCTGCCTCTATAGGATGAGGCACCCTCACTGTAAGTGGGGAACCTTACTGACGTCACTGATGTGCAGCCTCTATAGGATGAAGCACCCTCACTGTAAGTGGGGAACATTACTGACGTCTCGGATGTGCTGCCTCTATAGGATGAAGCACCCTGACTGTAAGTGGGGAACATTACTGACGTCTCGGATGTGCTGCCTCTATAAGACGAAGCACCCTCACTGTGAGTGGGGAACATCATTGACGTCTCTGATGTGCTGCCTCTATAGGATGAAGCACCCTCACTGTAAGTGGGGAACATTATTGATGTCTCTGATGTGCTGCCTCCATAGGATGAAGCATCCTCACTGTGAGTGGGGAATATTACTGACGTCTCTGATGTGCTGCCTCTATAGCATGAAGCACCCTCACTGTGATTGGGGAACGTTACTGACGTCTCTGATGTGCTGCCTCTATAGGATGAAGCACCCTCACAGTGTGTGGGGAACATTACTGACGTCTCTGATGTGCTGCTTGTATAGGATGAAGCACCCTCACTGTGACTGGGGAACGTTACTGTCGTCTCCGATGTGCTGCCTCTATAGGATGAGGCACCCTCACTGTAAGTGGGGAACCTTACTGACGTCACTGATGTGCAGCCTCTATAGGATGAAGCACCCTCACTGTAAGTGGGGAACATTACTGACGTCTCGGATGTGCTGCCTCTATAGGATGAAGCACCTTGACTGTAAGTGGGGAACATTACCGACGTCTCGGATGTGCTGCCTCTATAAGACGAAGCACCCTCACTGTGAGTGGGGAACATCATTGACGTCTCTGATGTGCTGCCTCTATAGGATGAAGCACCCTCACTGTAAGTGGGGAACATTATTGATGTCTCTGATGTGCTGCCTCCATAGGATGAAGCATCCTCACTGTGAGTGGGGAACATTACTGACGTCTCTGATGTGCTGCCTCTATAGGATGAAGCACCCTCACTGTGATTGGGGAACGTTACTGACGTCTCTGATGTGCTGCCTCTATAGGATGAAGCACCCTCACAGTGAGTGGGGGACATTACTGACGTCTCTGATGTGCTGCCTACATAGGATGAAGCAGCCTCAGTGAGAGTGGGGAATATTACTGACGTCTCTGATGTGCTGCCTCTATAGGATGAAGCACCCTCAGTGTCAGTGGGGAACGTTGCTGACGTCTCTGATGTGCTGCCTCTATAGGATGAAGCACCCTCATTGTGAGTGGGGAACATTTTTGACGTCTCTGATGTGCTGCCTCTATAGGATGAAGCATCCTCGCTGTAAATGGGGAACATTGCTGTCGTCTCTGATGTGCTGCCTCTATAGGATGAAGCAACCTCACTGTAAGTGGGGAACATTACTGACGTCTCTGATGTGCTGCCTCTATAGGATGAAGCACCCTCATTGTAAGTGGGGAACATTACTGATGTCTCTGATGTCATGCCTCTATAGGATGATGCACCCTCACTGTGAGTGGGGAACATTACTGATTTCTCTGATATGCTGCCTCTATAGGATGAAGCATCCTCTGTGTAAGTGGGGATCATTACTGAAGTCTCTGATGTGCTGCCTCTATAGGATGAAGCACTCTCACTGTGAGTGGGGAACGTTACTGACGTCTCTGATGTGCTGCCTCTATAGGATGAAGCACCCTCACTGTGAGTGGGGAACATTACTGACGTCTCTGATGTGCTGCCTGTATAGGATGAAGCACCCTCACTGTGAGTGGGGATCATTACTGACGTCTCTGATGTGCTGCCTCTATAGAATGAAGCACCCTCACAGTGAGTGGGGAACATTACTGACGTCTCTGATGTGCTGCCTCTATAGGATGAAGCACCCTCACTGTGAGTGGGGAACATTACTGACGTCTCTGATGTGCTGCCTGTATAGGATGAAGCACCCTCACTGTGAGTGGGGAACATTACTGACGTCTCTGATGTGCTGCCTATATATGATGTAGCACCCTCACTGTGAGTGGGGAACATTACTGACGTCTCTGATGTGCTGCCTCTATAGGATGAAGCACCCTCACTGTGAGTGGGGAACATTACTGACGTCTCTGATGTGCTGCCTGTATAGGATGAAGCACCCTCACTGCGAGTGGGGAACATTACTGACGTCTCTGATGTGCTGCCTATATATGATGTAGCACCCTCACTGTGAGTGGGGAAGGTTACTGACTTCTCTGATGTGCTGCCTCTATAGGATGAAGCACCCTCACTGTGAGTGGGGAACATTACTGACATCACTGATGTGCTGCCTCTATAGGATGAAGCAACCTCAGTGTAAGTGGGGAACATTACTGACGTCTCTGATGTGCTGCCACTATAGGATGAAGCACCCTCATTGTAAGTGGGGAACGTTACTGACGTCTCTGATGTGCTGCCTCTATAGGATGAAGCAACCTCAGTGTAAGTGGGGAACATTACTGACGTCTCGGATGTGCTGCCTCTATAGGATGAAGCACCCTGACTGTAAGTGGGGAACATTACTGACGTCTCGGATGTGCTGCCTCTATAAGACAAAGCACCCTCACTGTGAGTGGGGAACATCATTGACGTCTCTGATGTGCTGCCTCTATAGGATGAAGCACCCTCACTGTAAGTGGGGAACATTATTGATGTCTCTGATGTGCTGCCTCCATAGGATGAAGCATCCTCACTGTGAGTGGGGAATATTACTGACGTCTCTGATGTGCTGCCTCTATAGCATGAAGCACCCTCACTGTGATTGGGGAACGTTACTGACGTCTCTGATGTGCTGCCTCTATAGGATGAAGCACCCTCACAGTGTGTGGGGAACATTACTGACGTCTCTGATGTGCTGCTTGTATAGGATGAAGCACCCTCACTGTGACTGGGGAACGTTACTGTCGTCTCCGATGTGCTGCCTCTATAGGATGAGGCACCCTCACTGTAAGTGGGTAACCTTACTGACGTCACTGATGTGCAGCCTCTATAGGATGAAGCACCCTCACTGTAAGTGGGGAACATTAATGACGTCTCGGATGTGCTGCCTCTATAGGATGAAGCACCCTGACTGTAAGTGGGGAACATTACTGACGTCTCGGATGTGCTGCCTCTATAAGACGAAGCACCCTCACTGTGAGTGGGGAACATCATTGACGTCTCTGATGTGCTGCCTCTATAGGATGAAGCACCCTCACTGTAAGTGGGGAACATTATTGATGTCTCTGATGTGCTGCCTCCATAGGATGAAGCATCCTCACTGTGAGTGGGGAACATTACTGACGTCTCTGATGTGCTGCCTCTATAGGATGAAGCACCCTCACTGTGATTGGGGAACGTTACTGACGTCTCTGATGTGCTGCCTCTATAGGATGAAGCACCCTCACAGTGAGTGGGGAACATTACTGACGTCTCTGATGTGCTGCCTACATAGGATGAAGCAGCCTCAGTGAGAGTGGGGAATATTACTGACGTCTCTGATGTGCTGCCTCTATAGGATGAAGCACCCTCAGTGTCAGTGGGGAACGTTACTGACGTCTCTGATGTGCTGCCTCTATAGGATGAAGCACCCTCATTGTGAGTGGGGAACATTTTTGACGTCTCTGATGTGCTGCCTCTATAGGATGAAGCATCCTCGCTGTAAATGGGGAACATTGCTGTCGTCTCTGATGTGCTGCCTCTATAGGATGAAGCAACCTCACTGTAAGTGGGGAACATTACTGACGTCTCTGATGTGCTGCCTCTATAGGATGAAGCACCCTCATTGTAAGTGGGGAACATTACTGATGTCTCTGATGTCATGCCTCTATAGGATGATGCACCCTCACTGTGAGTGGGGAACATTACTGATTTCTCTGATATGCTGCCTCTATAGGATGAAGCATCCTCTGTGTAAGTGGGGATCATTACTGAAGTCTCTGATGTGCTGCCTCTATAGGATGAAGCACTCTCACTGTGAGTGGGGAACGTTACTGACGTCTCTGATGTGCTGCCTCTATAGGATGAAGCACCCTCACTGTGAGTGGGGAACATTACTGACGTCTCTGATGTGCTGCCTGTATAGGATGAAGCACCCTCACTGTGAGTGGGGATCATTACTGACGTCTCTGATGTGCTGCCTGTATAGAATGAAGCACCCTCACTGTGAGTGGGGAACATTACTGACGTCTCTGATGTGCTGCCTGTATAGGATGAAGCACCCTCACTGTGAGTGGGGAAGGTTACTGACTTCTCTGATGTGCTGCCTCTATAGGATGAAGCAACCTCAGTGTAAGTGGGGAACATTACTGACGTCTCTGATGTGCTGCCACTATAGGATGAAGCACCCTCATTGTAAGTGGGGAACGTTACTGACGTCTCTGATGTGCTGCCTCTATAGGATGAAGCACCCTCAGTGTCAGTGGGGAACGTTACTGACGTCTCTGATGTGCTGCCTCTATAGGATGAAGCACCCTCATTGTGAGTGGGGAACATTTTTGACGTCTCTGATGTGCTGCCTCTATAGGATGAAGCATCCTCGCTGTAAATGGGGAACATTGCTGTCGTCTCTGATGTGCTGCCTCTATAGGATGAAGCAACCTCACTGTAAGTGGGGAACATTACTGACGTCTCTGATGTGCTGCCTCTATAGGATGAAGCACCCTCATTGTAAGTGGGGAACATTACTGATGTCTCTGATGTCATGCCTCTATAGGATGATGCACCCTCACTGTGAGTGGGGAACATTACTGATTTCTCTGATATGCTGCCTCTATAGGATGAAGCATCCTCTGTGTAAGTGGGGATCATTACTGAAGTCTCTGATGTGCTGCCTCTATAGGATGAAGCACTCTCACTGTGAGTGGGGAACGTTACTGACGTCTCTGATGTGCTGCCTCTATAGGATGAAGCACCCTCACTGTGAGTGGGGAACATTACTGACGTCTCTGATGTGCTGCCTGTATAGGATGAAGCACCCTCACTGTGAGTGGGGATCATTACTGACGTCTCTGATGTGCTGCCTGTATAGAATGAAGCACCCTCACTGTGAGTGGGGAACATTACTGACGTCTCTGATGTGCTGCCTGTATAGGATGAAGCACCCTCACTGTGAGTGGGGAAGGTTACTGACTTCTCTGATGTGCTGCCTCTATAGGATGAAGCAACCTCAGTGTAAGTGGGGAACATTACTGACGTCTCTGATGTGCTGCCACTATAGGATGAAGCACCCTCATTGTAAGTGGGGAACGTTACTGACGTCTCTGATGTGCTGCCTCTATAGGATGAAGCAACCTCAGTGTAAGTGGGGAACATTTCTGACGTCTCTGATGTGCTGCCTCTATAGGATGAAGCACCCTCACTGTGAGTGGGGAACATTACTGATATCTCTGATGTGCTGCCTCTATAGGATGAAGCACCGTCAATGTAAGTGGGGAAAATTACTGACGTCTCCGATGTGCTGCCTCTATAGGATGAAGCACCCTCATTGTAAGTGGGGAACGTTACTGACGTCTCTGATGTGCTGCCTCTATAGGATGAAGCCCGCTCACTGTGAGTGGGGAACATTACTGACGTCTCTGATGTGCTGACTCTATAGGATGAAGCACCCTCACTGTAATTTGGGAACATTACTGATGTCTCTGATGTGCTGCCTCTATAGGATGAAGCACCCTCACTGTGAGTGGGGAACTTTACTGACGTCTCTGATGTGCTGCCTCTATAGGATGAAGCATCCTCGCAGTAAGTGGGGAACATTACTGACGTCTCTGATGTGCTGCTTCTATAGGATGAAGCACCCTCACGGTGAGTGGGGAACGTTACTGACGTCTCTGATGTGCTGCCTGTATAGGATGAAGCACCCTCACTGTAAGTGGGGAACATTACTGACGTCTCTGATGTGCTGCCTCTATAGGATGAAGCACCCTAACAGTAAGTGGGGAACATTACTGACGTCTCTGATGTGCAGACGTATAGGATGAAGCACCCTCATTGTGATTGGGGAACGTTACGGACGTCTCTGATGTGCTGCCTCTATAGGATGAAGCACACTCACTGTGAGTGGGGAACGTTACTGACGTCTCTGATGTGCTGCCTCTATAGGATGAAGCCCGCTCACTGTGAGTGGGGAACATTACTGACGTCTCTGATGTGCTGACACTATAGGATGAAGCACCCTCACTGTAATTTGGGAACATTACTGATGTCTCTGATGTGCTGCCTCTATAGGATGAAGCACCCTCACTGTGAGTGGGGAACATTACTGACGTCTCTGATGTGCTGCCTATATATGATGTAGCACCCTCACTGTGAGTGGGGAACATTACTGACGTCTCTGATGTGCTGCCTCTATAGGATGAAGCACCCTCACTGTGAGTGGGGAACATTACTGACGTCTCTGATGTGCTGCCTGTATAGGATGAAGCACCCTCACTGTGAGTGGGGAACATTACTGACGTCTCTGATGTGCTGCCTATATATGATGTAGCACCCTCACTGTGAGTGGGGAAGGTTACTGACTTCTCTGATGTGCTGCCTCTATAGGATGAAGCACCCTCACTGTGAGTGGGGAACATTACTGACATCACTGATGTGCTGCCTCTATAGGATGAAGCAACCTCAGTGTAAGTGGGGAACATTACTGACGTCTCTGATGTGCTGCCACTATAGGATGAAGCACCCTCATTGTAAGTGGGGAACGTTACTGACGTCTCTGATGTGCTGCCTCTATAGGATGAAGCAACCTCAGTGTAAGTGGGGAACATTACTGACGTCTCGGATGTGCTGCCTCTATAGGATGAAGCACCCTCATTGTAAGTGGGGAACATTACTGACGTCTCGGATGTGCTGCCTCTATAAGACGAAGCACCCTCACTGTGAGTGGGGAACATCATTGACGTCTCTGATGTGCTGCCTCTATAGGATGAAGCACCCTCACTGTAAGTGGGGAACATTATTGATGTCTCTGATGTGCTGCCTCCATAGGATGAAGCATCCTCACTGTGAGTGGGGAATATTACTGACGTCTCTGATGTGCTGCCTCTATAGCATGAAGCACCCTCACTGTGATTGGGGAACGTTACTGACGTCTCTGATGTGCTGCCTCTATAGGATGAAGCACCCTCACAGTGTGTGGGGAACATTACTGACGTCTCTGATGTGCTGCTTGTATAGGATGAAGCACCCTCACTGTGACTGGGGAACGTTACTGTCGTCTCCGATGTGCTGCCTCTATAGGATGAGGCACCCTCACTGTAAGTGGGTAACCTTACTGACGTCACTGATGTGCAGCCTCTATAGGATGAAGCACCCTCACTGTAAGTGGGGAACATTACTGACGTCTCGGATGTGCTGCCTCTATAGGATGAAGCACCCTGACTGTAAGTGGGGAACATTACTGACGTCTCGGATGTGCTGCCTCTATAAGACGAAGCACCCTCACTGTGAGTGGGGAACATCATTGACGTCTCTGATGTGCTGCCTCTATAGGATGAAGCACCCTCACTGTAAGTGGGGAACATTATTGATGTCTCTGATGTGCTGCCTCCATAGGATGAAGCATCCTCACTGTGAGTGGGGAACATTACTGACGTCTCTGATGTGCTGCCTCTATAGGATGAAGCACCCTCACTGTGATTGGGGAACGTTACTGACGTCTCTGATGTGCTGCCTCTATAGGATGAAGCACCCTCACAGTGAGTCGGGAACATTACTGACGTCTCTGATGTGCTGCCTACATAGGATGAAGCAGCCTCAGTGAGAGTGGGGAATATTACTGACGTCTCTGATGTGCTGCCTCTATAGGATGAAGCACCCTCAGTGTCAGTGGGGAACGTTACTGACGTCTCTGATGTGCTGCCTCTATAGGATGAAGCACCCTCATTGTGAGTGGGGAACATTTTTGACGTCTCTGATGTGCTGCCTCTATAGGATGAAGCATCCTCGCTGTAAATGGGGAACATTGCTGTCGTCTCTGATGTGCTGCCTCTATAGGATGAAGCAACCTCACTGTAAGTGGGGAACATTACTGACGTCTCTGATGTGCTGCCTCTATAGGATGAAGCACCCTCATTGTAAGTGGGGAACATTACTGATGTCTCTGATGTCATGCCTCTATAGGATGATGCACCCTCACTGTGAGTGGGGAACATTACTGATTTCTCTGATATGCTGCCTCTATAGGATGAAGCATCCTCTGTGTAAGTGGGGATCATTACTGAAGTCTCTGATGTGCTGCCTCTATAGGATGAAGCACTCTCACTGTGAGTGGGGAACGTTACTGACGTCTCTGATGTGCTGCCTCTATAGGATGAAGCACCCTCACTGTGAGTGGGGAACATTACTGACGTCTCTGATGTGCTGCCTGTATAGGATGAAGCACCCTCACTGTGAGTGGGGATCATTACTGACGTCTCTGATGTGCTGCCTCTATAGAATGAAGCACCCTCACTGTGAGTGGGGAACATTACTGACGTCTCTGATGTGCTGCCTGTATAGGATGAAGCACCCTCACTGTGAGTGGGGAAGGTTACTGACTTCTCTGATGTGCTGCCTCTATAGGATGAAGCAACCTCAGTGTAAGTGGGGAACATTACTGACGTCTCTGATGTGCTGCCACTATAGGATGAAGCACCCTCATTGTAAGTGGGGAACGTTACTGACGTCTCTGATGTGCTGCCTCTATAGGATGAAGCACCCTCACTGTGAGTGGGGAACATTACTGATATCTCTGATGTGCTGCCTCTATAGGATGAAGCACCGTCAATGTAAGTGGGGAAAATTACTGACGTCTCCGATGTGCTGCCTCTATAGGATGAAGCACCCTCATTGTAAGTGGGGAACGTTACTGACGTCTCTGATGTGCTGCCTCTATAGGATGAAGCCCGCTCACTGTGAGTGGGGAACATTACTGACGTCTCTGATGTGCTGACTCTATAGGATGAAGCACCCTCACTGTAATTTGGGAACATTACTGATGTCTCTGATGTGCTGCCTCTATAGGATGAAGCACCCTCACTGTGAGTGGGGAACTTTACTGACGTCTCTGATGTGCTGCCTCTATAGGATGAAGCATCCTCGCAGTAAGTGGGGAACATTACTGACGTCTCTGATGTGCTGCTTCTATAGGATGAAGCACCCTCACGGTGAGTGGGGAACGTTACTGACGTCTCTGATGTGCTGCCTGTATAGGATGAAGCACCCTCACTGTAAGTGGGGAACATTACTGACGTCTCTGATGTGCTGCCTCTATAGGATGAAGCACCCTAACAGTAAGTGGGGAACATTACTGACGTCTCTGATGTGCAGCCGTATAGGATGAAGCACCCTCACTGTGATTGGGGAACGTTACGGACGTCTCTGATGTGCTGCCTCTATAGGATGAAGCACACTCACTGTGAGTGGGGAACGTTACTGACGTCTCTGATGTGCTGCCTCTATAGGATGAAGCCCGCTCACTGTGAGTGGGGAACATTACTGACGTCTCTGATGTGCTGACTCTATAGGATGAAGCACCCTCACTGTAATTTGGGAACATTACTGATGTCTCTGATGTGCTGCCTCTATAGGATGAAGCACCCTCACTGTGAGTGGGGAACTTTACTGACGTCTCTGATGTGCTGCCTCTATAGGATGAAGCATCCACGCAGTAAGTGGGGAACATTACTGACGTCTCTGATGTGCTGCCTCTATAGGATGAAGCACCCTAACAGTAAGTGGGGAACATTACTGACGTCTCTGATGTGCAGCCGTATAGGATGAAGCACCCTCACTGTGATTGAGGAACATTACGGACGTCTCTGATGTGCTGCCTCTATAGGATGAAGCACCCTCACTGTGAGTGGGGAACATTACTGACGTCTCTGATGTGCAGCCGTATAGGATGAAGCACCAGCACTGTGATTGGGGAACGTTACTGACGTCTCTGATGTGCTGCCTCTATAGGATGAAGCACCCTCACAGTGAGTGGGGAACATTACTGACGTCTCTGATGTGCTGCCTCCATAGGATGAAGCAGCCTCACTGTGAGTGGGGAATATTACTGACGTCTCTGATGTGCTGCCTCTATAGGATGAAGCACCCTCACTGTGAGTGGGGAACATTACTGACGTCTCTGATGTGCTGCCTCTATAGGATGAAGCACCCTCACTGTGAGTGGGGAACATTACTGACGTCTCTGATGTGCTGCCTCTAAAGGATGAAGCACCCTCGCTGTAAGTGGGGAACATTACTGACGTCTCTGATGTGCTGCCTCTATAGGATGAAGCACCCTCACTGCGAGTGGGGAACATTACTGACGTCTCGGATGTGCTGCCTCTATAGGATGAGGCACCCTCACTGTAAGTGGGGAACCTTACTGACGTCACTGATGTGCAGCCTCTATAGGATGAAGCACCCTCACTGTAAGTGGGGAACATTACTGACGTCTCGGATGTGCTGCCTCTATAGGATGAAGCACCCTGACTGTAAGTGGGGAACATTACTGACGTCTCGGATGTGCTGCCTCTATAAGACGAATCACCCTCACTGTGAGTGGGGAACATCATTGACGTCTCTGATGTGCTGCCTCTATAGGATGAAGCACCCTCACTGTAAGTGGGGAACATTATTGATGTCTCTGATGTGCTGCCTCCATAGGATGAAGCATCCTCACTGTGAGTGGGGAATATTACTGACGTCTCTGATGTGCTGCCTCTATAGCATGAAGCACCCTCACTGTGATTGGGGAACGTTACTGACGTCTCTGATGTGCTGCCTCTATAGGATGAAGCACCCTCACAGTGTGTGGGGAACATTACTGACGTCTCTGATGTGCTGCCTGTATAGGATGAAGCACCCTCACTGTGACTGGGGAACGTTACTGTCGTCTCCGATGTGCTGCCTCTATAGGATGAGGCACCCTCACTGTAAGTGGGGAACCTTACTGACGTCACTGATGTGCAGCCTCTATAGGATGAAGCACCCTCACTGTAAGTGGGGAACATTACTGACGTCTCGGATGTGCTGCATCTATAGGATGAAGCACCCTGACTGTAAGTGGGGAACATTACTGACGTCTCGGATATGCTGCCTCTATAAGACGAAGCACCCTCACTGTGAGTGGGGAACATCATTGACGTCTCTGATGTGCTGCCTCTATAGGATGAAGCACCCTCACTGTAAGTGGGGAACATTATTGATGTCTCTGATGTGCTGCCTCCATAGGATGAAGCATCCTCACTGTGAGTGGGGAACATTACTGACGTCTCTGATGTGCTGCCTCTATAGGATGAAGCACCCTCACTGTGATTGGGGAACGTTACTGACGTCTCTGATGTGCTGCCTCTATAGGATGAAGCACCCTCACAGTGAGTGGGGAACATTACTGACGTCTCTGATGTGCTGCCTACATAGGATGAAGCAGCCTCAGTGTGAGTGGGGAATATTACTGACGTCTCTGATGTGCTGCCTCTATAGGATGTAGCACCCTCAGTGTCAGTGGGGAACGTTACTGACGTCTCTGATGTGCTGCCTCTATAGGATGAAGCACCCTCATTGTGAGTGGGGAACATTTTTGACGTCTCTGATGTGCTGCCTCTATAGGATGAAGCATCCTCGCTGTAAATGGGGAACATTGCTGTCGTCTCTGATGTGCTGCCTCTATAGGATGAAGCAACCTCACTGTAAGTGGGGAACATTACTGACGTCACTGATGTGCTGCCTCTATAGGATGAAGCACCCTAACAGTAAGTGGGGAACATTACTGACGTCTCTGATGTGCAGCCGTATAGGATGAAGCACCCTCACTGTGATTGAGGAACGTTACGGACGTCTCTGATGTGCTGCCTCTATAGGATGAAGCACCCTCACTGTGAGTGGGGAACATTACTGACGTCTCTGATGTGCAGCCGTATAGGATGAAGCACCAGCACTGTGATTGGGGAACGTTACTGACGTCTCTGATGTGCTGCCTCTATAGGATGAAGCACCCTCACAGTGAGTGGGGAACATTACTGACGTCTCTGATGTGCTGCCTCCATAGGATGAAGCAGCCTCACTGTGAGTGGGGAATATTACTGACGTCTCTGATGTGCTGCCTCTATAGGATGAAGCACCCTCACTGTGAGTGGGGAACATTACTGACGTCTCTGATGTGCTGCCTCTATAGGATGAAGCACCCTCACTGTGAGTGGGGAACATTACTGACGTCTCTGATGTGCTGCCTCTAAAGGATGAAGCACCCTCGCTGTAAGTGGGGAACATTACTGACGTCTCTGATGTGCTGCCTCTATAGGATGAAGCACCCTCACTGCGAGTGGGGAACATTACTGACGTCTCGGATGTGCTGCCTCTATAGGATGAGGCACCCTCACTGTAAGTGGGGAACCTTACTGACGTCACTGATGTGCAGCCTCTATAGGATGAAGCACCCTCACTGTAAGTGGGGAACATTACTGACGTCTCGGATGTGCTGCCTCTATAGGATGAAGCACCCTGACTGTAAGTGGGGAACATTACTGACGTCTCGGATGTGCTGCCTCTATAAGACGAAGCACCCTCACTGTGAGTGGGGAACATCATTGACGTCTCTGATGTGCTGCCTCTATAGGATGAAGCACCCTCACTGTAAGTGGGGAACATTATTGATGTCTCTGATGTGCTGCCTCCATAGGATGAAGCATCCTCACTGTGAGTGGGGAATATTACTGACGTCTCTGATGTGCTGCCTCTATAGCATGAAGCACCCTCACTGTGATTGGGGAACGTTACTGACGTCTCTGATGTGCTGCCTCTATAGGATGAAGCACCCTCACAGTGTGTGGGGAACATTACTGACGTCTCTGATGTGCTGCCTGTATAGGATGAAGCACCCTCACTGTGACTGGGGAACGTTACTGTCGTCTCCGATGTGCTGCCTCTATAGGATGAGGCACCCTCACTGTAAGTGGGGAACCTTACTGACGTCACTGATGTGCAGCCTCTATAGGATGAAGCACCCTCACTGTAAGTGGGGAACATTACTGACGTCTCGGATGTGCTGCCTCTATAGGATGAAGCACCCTCACTGTGATTGGGGAACGTTACTGACGACTCTGATGTGCTGCCTCTATAGGATGAAGCACCCTCACAGTGAGTGGGGAACATTACTGACGTCTCTGATGTGCTGCCTACATAGGATGAAGCAGCCTCAGTGTGAGTGGGGAATATTACTGACGTCTCTGATGTGCTGCCTCTATAGGATGTAGCACCCTCAGTGTCAGTGGGGAACGTTACTGACGTCTCTGATGTGCTGCCTCTATAGGATGAAGCACCCTCATTGTGAGTGGGGAACATTTTTGACGTCTCTGATGTGCTGCCTCTATAGGATGAAGCATCCTCGCTGTAAATGGGGAACATTGCTGTCGTCTCTGATGTGCTGCCTCTATAGGATGAAGCAACCTCACTGTAAGTGGGGAACATTACTGACGTCTCTGATGTGCTGCCTCTATAGGATGAAGCACCCTCATTGTAAGTGGGGAACATTACTGATGTCTCTGATGTCATGCCTCTATAGGATGATGCACCCTCACTGTGAGTGGGGAACATTACTGATTTCTCTGATATGCTGCCTCTATAGGATGAAGCATCCTCTGTGTAAGTGGGGATCATTACTGAAGTCTCTGATGTGCTGCCTCTATAGGATGAAGCACTCTCACTGTGAGTGGGGAACGTTACTGACGTCTCTGATGTGCTGCCTCTATAGGATGAAGCACCCTCACTGTGAGTGGGGAACATTACTGACGTCTCTGATGTGCTGCCTGTATAGGATGAAGCACCCTCACTGTGAGTGGGGATCATTACTGACGTCTCTGATGTGCTGCCTCTATAGAATGAAGCACCCTCACTGTGTGTGGGGAACATTACTGACGTCTCTGATGTGCTGCCTGTATATGATGTAGCACCCTCACTGTGAGTGGGGAAGGTTACTGACTTCTCTGATGTGCTGCCTCTATAGGATGAAGCACCCTCACTGTGAGTGGGGAACATTACTGACATCACTGATGTGCTGCCTCTATAGGATGAAGCAACCTCAGTGTAAGTGGGGAACATTACTGACGTCTCTGATGTGCTGCCACTATAGGATGAAGCACCCTCATTGTAAGTGGGGAACGTTACTGACGTCTCTGATGTGCTGCCTCTATAGGATGAAGCAACCTCAGTGTAAGTGGGGAACATTTCTGACGTCTCTGATGTGCTGCCTCTATAGGATGAAGCACCCTCACTGTGAGTGGGGAACATTACTGATATCTCTGATGTGCTGCCTCTATAGGATGAAGCACCGTCAATGTAAGTGGGGAAAATTACTGACGTCTCCGATGTGCTGCCTCTATAGGATGAAGCACCCTCATTGTAAGTGGGGAACGTTACTGACGTCTCTGATGTGCTGCCTCTATAGGATGAAGCCCGCTCACTGTGAGTGGGGAACATTACTGACGTCTCTGATGTGCTGACTCTATAGGATGAAGCACACTCACTGTAATTTGGGAACATTACTGATGTCTCTGATGTGCTGCCTCTATAGGATGAAGCACCCTCACTGTGAGTGGGGAACTTTACTGACGTCTCTGATGTGCTGCCTCTATAGGATGAAGCATCCTCGCAGTAAGTGGGGAACATTACTGACGTCTCTGATGTGCTGCTTCTATAGGATGAAGCACCCTCACGGTGAGTGGGGAACGTTACTGACGTCTCTGATGTGCTGCCTGTATAGGATGAAGCACCCTCACTGTAAGTGGGGAACATTACTGACGTCTCTGATGTGCTGCCTCTATAGGATGAAGCACCCTAACAGTAAGTGGGGAACATTACTGACGTCTCTGATGTGCAGCCGTATAGGATGAAGCACCCTCACTGTGATTGGGGAACGTTACGGACGTCTCTGATGTGCTGCCTCTATAGGATGAAGCACCCTCACTGTGAGTGGGGAACATTACTGACGTCTCTGATGTGCAGCCGTATAGGATGAAGCACCAGCACTGTGATTGGGGAACGTTACTGACGTCTCTGATGTGCTGCCTCTATAGGATGAAGCACCCTCACAGTGAGTGGGGAACATTACTGACGTCTCTGATGTGCTGCCTCCATAGGATGAAGCAGCCTCACTGTGAGTGGGGAATATTACTGACGTATCTGATGTGCTGCCTCTATAGGATGAAGCACCCTCACTGTGAGTGGGAAACATTACTGACGTCTCTGATGTGCTGCCTCTATAGGATGAAGCACCCTCACTGTGAGTGGGGAACATTACTGACGTCTCTGATGTGCTGCCTCTAAAGGATGAAGCACACTCGCTGTAAGTGGGGAACATTACTGACGTCTCTGATGTGCTGCCTCTATAGGATGAAGCACCCTCACTGCGAGTGGGGAACATTACTGACGTCTCGGATGTGCTGCCTCTATAGGATGAGGCACCCTCACTGTAAGTGGGGAACCTTACTGACGTCACTGATGTGCAGCCTCTATAGGATGAAGCACCCTCACTGTAAGTGGGGAACATTACTGACGTCTCGGATGTGCTGCCTCTATAGGATGAAGCACCCTGACTGTAAGTGGGGAACATTACTGACGTCTCGGATGTGCTGCCTCTATAAGACGAAGCACCCTCACTGTGAGTGGGGAACATCATTGACGTCTCTGATGTGCTGCCTCTATAGGATGAAGCACCCTCACTGTAAGTGGGGAACATTATTGATGTCTCTGATGTGCTGCCTCCATAGGATGAAGCATCCTCACTGTGAGTGGGGAATATTACTGACGTCTCTGATGTGCTGCCTCTATAGCATGAAGCACCCTCACTGTGATTGGGGAACGTTACTGACGTCTCTGATGTGCTGCCTCTATAGGATGAAGCACCCTCACAGTGTGTGGGGAACATTACTGACGTCTCTGATGTGCTGCCTGTATAGGATGAAGCACCCTCACTGTGACTGGGGAACGTTACTGTCGTCTCCGATGTGCTGCCTCTATAGGATGAGGCACCCTCACTGTAAGTGGGGAACCTTACTGACGTCTCGGATGTGCTGCCTCTATAAGACGAAGCACCCTCACTGTGAGTGGGGAACATCATTGACGTCTCTGATGTGCTGCCTCTATAGGATGAAGCACCCTCACTGTAAGTGGGGAACATTATTGATGTCTCTGATGTGCTGCCTCCATAGGATGAAGCATCCTCACTGTGAGTGGGGAACATTACTGACGTCTCTGATGTGCTGCCTCTATAGGATGAAGCACCCTCACTGTGATTGGGGAACGTTACTGACGTCTCTGATGTGCTGCCTCTATAGGATGAAGCACCCTCACAGTGAGTGGGGAACATTACTGACGTCTCTGATGTGCTGCCTACATAGGATGAAGCAGCCTCAGTGTGAGTGGGGAATATTACTGACGTCTCTGATGTGCTGCCTCTATAGGATGAAACACCCTCACTGTGAGTGGGGAACATTACTGACGACTCTGATGTGCTGCCTCTATAGGATGAAGCACCCTCACTGTGAGTGGGGAACATGACTGATGTCTCTGATGTGCTGCCTCTATAGGATGAAGCACCGTCACTGTAAGTTGGGAACATTGCTGTCGTCTCTGATGTGCTGCCTCTATAGGATGAAGCAACCTCACTGTAAGTGGGGAACATTACTGACGTCTCTGATGTGCTGCCTCTATAGGATGAAGCACCCTCACTGCGAGTGGGGAACATTACTGACGTCTCTGATGTGCTGCCTCTATAGGATGATGCTCCCTCAGTGTAAGTGGGGAACATTACTGACGTCTCTGATGTGCTGCCTCTATAGGATGAAGCACCCTCACTGTGATTGGGGAACATTGCTGACATCACTGATGTACTGCCTCTATAGGATGAAGCACCCTCACTGTGAGTGGGGAACATTACTGAAGTCTCTGATGTGCTGCCTCTATAGGATGAAGCACTCTCACTGTGAGTGGGGAATGTTACTGACGTCTCTGATGTGCTGCCTCTATAGGATGAAGCACCCTCACTGTGAGTGGGGAACATTACTGACGTCTCTGATGTGCTGCCTGTATAGGATGAAGCACCCTCACTGTGAGTGGGGATCATTACTGACGTCTCTGATGTGCTGCCTCTATAGAATGAAGCACCCTCACTGTGAGTGGGGAACATTACTGACGTCTCTGATGTGCTGCCTGTATATGATGTAGCACCCTCACTGTGAGTGGGGAAGGTTACTGACTTCTCTGATGTGCTGCCTCTATAGGATGAAGCACCCTCACTGTGAGTTGGGAACATTACTGACATCACTGATGTGCTGCCTCTATAGGATGAAGCAACCTCAGTGTAAGTGGGGAACATTACTGACGTCTCTGATGTGCTGCCACTATAGGATGAAGCACCCTCATTGTAAGTGGGGAACGTTACTGACGTCTCTGATGTGCTGCCTCTATAGGATGAAGCAACCTCAGTGTAAGTGGGGAACATTTCTGACGTCTCTGATGTGCTGCCTCTATAGGATGAAGCACCCTCACTGTGAGTGGGGAACATTACTGATATCTCTGATGTGCTGCCTCTATAGGATGAAGCACCGTCAATGTAAGTGGGGAAAATTACTGACGTCTCCGATGTGCTGCCTCTATAGGATGAAGCACCCTCATTGTAAGTGGGGAACGTTACTGACGTCTCTGATGTGCTGCCTCTATAGGATGAAGCCCGCTCACTGTGAGTGGGGAACATTACTGACGTCTCTGATGTGCTGACTCTATAGGATGAAGCACACTCACTGTAATTTGGGAACATTACTGATGTCTCTGATGTGCTGCCTCTATAGGATGAAGCACCCTCACTGTGAGTGGGGAACTTTACTGACGTCTCTGATGTGCTGCCTCTATAGGATGAAGCATCCTCGCAGTAAGTGGGGTACATTACTGACGTCTCTGATGTGCTGCTTCTATAGGATGAAGCACCCTCACGGTGAGTGGGGAACGTTACTGACGTCTCTGATGTGCTGCCTGTATAGGATGAAGCACCCTCACTGTAAGTGGGGAACATTACTGACGTCTCTGATGTGCTGCCTACATAGGATGAAGCACCCTCAGTGTCAGTGGGGAACGTTGCTGACGTCTCTGATGTGCTGCCTCTATAGGATGAAGCACCCTCACAGTGTGTGGGGAACATTACTGACGTCTCTGATGTGCTGCCTGTATAGGATGAAGCACCCTCACTGTGACTGGGGAACGTTACTGTCGTCTCCGATGTGCTGCCTCTATAGGATGAGGCACCCTCACTGTAAGTGGGGAACCTTACTGACGTCTCGGATGTGCTGCCTCTATAAGACGAAGCACCCTCACTGTGAGTGGGGAACATCATTGACGTCTCTGATGTGCTGCCTCTATAGGATGAAGCACCCTCACTGTAAGTGGGGAACATTATTGATGTCTCTGATGTGCTGCCTCCATAGGATGAAGCATCCTCACTGTGAGTGGGGAACATTACTGACGTCTCTGATGTGCTGCCTCTATAGGATGAAGCACCCTCACTGTGATTGGGGAACGTTACTGACGTCTCTGATGTGCTGCCTCTATAGGATGAAGCACCCTCACAGTGAGTGGGGAACATTACTGACGTCTCTGATGTGCTGCCTACATAGGATGAAGCAGCCTCAGTGTGAGTGGGGAATATTACTGACGTCTCTGATGTGCTGCCTCTATAGGATGAAACACCCTCACTGTGAGTGGGGAACATTACTGACGACTCTGATGTGCTGCCTCTATAGGATGAAGCACCCTCACTGTGAGTGGGGAACATGACTGATGTCTCTGATGTGCTGCCTCTATAGGATGAAGCACCGTCACTGTAAGTTGGGAACATTGCTGTCGTCTCTGATGTGCTGCCTCTATAGGATGAAGCAACCTCACTGTAAGTGGGGAACATTACTGACGTCTCTGATGTGCTGCCTCTATAGGATGAAGCACCCTCACTGCGAGTGGGGAACATTACTGACGTCTCTGATGTGCTGCCTCTATAGGATGATGCTCCCTCAGTGTAAGTGGGGAACATTACTGACGTCTCTGATGTGCTGCCTCTATAGGATGAAGCACCCTCACTGTGATTGGGGAACATTGCTGACATCACTGATGTACTGCCTCTATAGGATGAAGCACCCTCACTGTGAGTGGGGAACATTACTGAAGTCTCTGATGTGCTGCCTCTATAGGATGAAGCACTCTCACTGTGAGTGGGGAATGTTACTGACGTCTCTGATGTGCTGCCTCTATAGGATGAAGCACCCTCACTGTGAGTGGGGAACATTACTGACGTCTCTGATGTGCTGCCTGTATAGGATGAAGCACCCTCACTGTGAGTGGGGATCATTACTGACGTCTCTGATGTGCTGCCTCTATAGAATGAAGCACCCTCACTGTGAGTGGGGAACATTACTGACGTCTCTGATGTGCTGCCTGTATATGATGTAGCACCCTCACTGTGAGTGGGGAAGGTTACTGACTTCTCTGATGTGCTGCCTCTATAGGATGAAGCACCCTCACTGTGAGTGGGGAACATTACTGACATCACTGATGTGCTGCCTCTATAGGATGAAGCAACCTCAGTGTAAGTGGGGAACATTACTGACGTCTCTGATGTGCTGCCACTATAGGATGAAGCACCCTCATTGTAAGTGGGGAACGTTACTGACGTCTCTGATGTGCTGCCTCTATAGGATGAAGCAACCTCAGTGTAAGTGGGGAACATTTCTGACGTCTCTGATGTGCTGCCTCTATAGGATGAAGCACCCTCACTGTGAGTGGGGAACATTACTGATATCTCTGATGTGCTGCCTCTATAGGATGAAGCACCGTCAATGTAAGTGGGGAAAATTACTGACGTCTCCGATGTGCTGCCTCTATAGGATGAAGCACCCTCATTGTAAGTGGGGAACGTTACTGACGTCTCTGATGTGCTGCCTCTATAGGATGAAGCCCGCTCACTGTGAGTGGGGAACATTACTGACGTCTCTGATGTGCTGACTCTATAGGATGAAGCACACTCACTGTAATTTGGGAACATTACTGATGTCTCTGATGTGCTGCCTCTATAGGATGAAGCACCCTCACTGTGAGTGGGGAACTTTACTGACGTCTCTGATGTGCTGCCTCTATAGGATGAAGCATCCTCGCAGTAAGTGGGGAACATTACTGACGTCTCTGATGTGCTGCTTCTATAGGATGAAGCACCCTCACGGTGAGTGGGGAACGTTACTGACGTCTCTGATGTGCTGCCTGTATAGGATGAAGCACCCTCACTGTAAGTGGGGAACATTACTGACGTCTCTGATGTGCTGCCTCTATAGGATGAAGCACCCTAACAGTAAGTGGGGAACATTACTGACGTCTCTGATGTGCAGCCGTATAGGATGAAGCACCCTCACTGTGATTGGGGAACGTTACGGACGTCTCTGATGTGCTGCCTCTATAGGATGAAGCACCCTCACTGTGAGTGGGGAACATTACTGACGTCTCTGATGTGCAGCCGTATAGGATGAAGCACCAGCACTGTGATTGGGGAACGTTACTGACGTCTCTGATGTGCTGCCTCTATAGGATGAAGCACCCTCACAGTGAGTGGGGAACATTACTGACGTCTCTGATGTGCTGCCTCCATAGGATGAAGCAGCCTCACTGTGAGTGGGGAATATTACTGACGTCTCTGATGTGCTGCCTCTATAGGATGAAGCACCCTCACTGTGAGTGGGAAACATTACTGACGTCTCTGATGTGCTGCCTCTATAGGATGAAGCACCCTCACTGTGAGTGGGGCACATTACTGACGTCTCTGATGTGCTGCCTCTAAAGGATGAAGCACACTCGCTGTAAGTGGGGAACATTACTGACGTCTCTGATGTGCTGCCTCTATAGGATGAAGCACCCTCACTGCGAGTGGGGAACATTACTGACGTCTCGGATGTGCTGCCTCTATAGGATGAGGCACCCTCACTGTAAGTGGGGAACCTTACTGACGTCACTGATGTGCAGCCTCTATAGGATGAAGCACCCTCACTGTAAGTGGGGAACATTACTGACGTCTCGGATGTGCTGCCTCTATAGGATGAAGCACCCTGACTGTAAGTGGGGAACATTACTGACGTCTCGGATGTGCTGCCTCTATAAGACGAAGCACCCTCACTGTGAGTGGGGAACATCATTGACGTCTCTGATGTGCTGCCTCTATAGGATGAAGCACCCTCACTGTAAGTGGGGAACATTATTGATGTCTCTGATGTGCTGCCTCCATAGGATGAAGCATCCTCACTGTGAGTGGGGAATATTACTGACGTCTCTGATGTGCTGCCTCTATAGCATGAAGCACCCTCACTGTGATTGGGGAACGTTACTGACGTCTCTGATGTGCTGCCTCTATAGGATGAAGCACCCTCACAGTGTGTGGGGAACATTACTGACGTCTCTGATGTGCTGCCTGTATAGGATGAAGCACCCTCACTGTGACTGGGGAACGTTACTGTCGTCTCCGATGTGCTGCCTCTATAGGATGAGGCACCCTCACTGTAAGTGGGGAACCTTACTGACGTCTCGGATGTGCTGCCTCTATAAGACGAAGCACCCTCACTGTGAGTGGGGAACATCATTGATGTCTCTGATGTGCTGCCTCTATAGGATGAAGCACCCTCACTGTAAGTGGGGAACATTATTGATGTCTCTGATGTGCTGCCTCCATAGGATGAAGCATCCTCACTGTGAGTGGGGAACATTACTGACGTCTCTGATGTGCTGCCTCTATAGGATGAAGCACCCTCACTGTGATTGGGGAACGTTACTGACGTCTCTGATGTGCTGCCTCTATAGGATGAAGCACCCTCACAGTGAGTGGGGAACATTACTGACGTCTCTGATGTGCTGCCTACATAGGATGAAGCAGCCTCAGTGTGAGTGGGGAATATTACTGACGTCTCTGATGTGCTGCCTCTATAGGATGAAACACCCTCACTGTGAGTGGGGAACATTACTGACGACTCTGATGTGCTGCCTCTATAGGATGAAGCACCCTCACTGTGAGTGGGGAACATGACTGATGTCTCTGATGTGCTGCCTCTATAGGATGAAGCACCGTCACTGTAAGTTGGGAACATTGCTGTCGTCTCTGATGTGCTGCCTCTATAGGATGAAGCAACCTCACTGTAAGTGGGGAACATTACTGACGTCTCTGATGTGCTGCCTCTATAGGATGAAGCACCCTCACTGCGAGTGGGGAACATTACTGACGTCTCTGATGTGCTGCCTCTATAGGATGATGCTCCCTCAGTGTAAGTGGGGAACATTACTGACGTCTCTGATGTGCTGCCTCTATAGGATGAAGCACCCTCACTGTGATTGGGGAACATTGCTGACATCACTGATGTACTGCCTCTATAGGATGAAGCACCCTCACTGTGAGTGGGGAACATTACTGAAGTCTCTGATGTGCTGCCTCTATAGGATGAAGCACTCTCACTGTGAGTGGGGAATGTTACTGACGTCTCTGATGTGCTGCCTCTATAGGATGAAGCACCCTCACTGTGAGTGGGGAACATTACTGACGTCTCTGATGTGCTGCCTGTATAGGATGAAGCACCCTCACTGTGAGTGGGGATCATT
Organism: Hypanus sabinus; assembly: GCF_030144855.1. Taxonomy (NCBI): domain Eukaryota; kingdom Metazoa; phylum Chordata; class Chondrichthyes; order Myliobatiformes; family Dasyatidae; genus Hypanus; species Hypanus sabinus. The sequence continues at coordinate 8,885 of NW_026780467.1, read as the reverse complement.
ACTGACGTCTCTGATGTGCTGCCTCTATAGAATGAAGCACCCTCACTGTGAGTGGGGAACATTACTGACGTCTCTGATGTGCTGCCTCTATAGAATGAAGCACCCTCACTGTGAGTGGGGAACATTACTGACGTCTCCGATGTGCTGCCTCTATAGGATGAAGCACCCTCATTGTAAGTGGGGAACGTTACTGACGTCTCTGATGTGCTGCCTCTATAGGATGAAGCACCCTCACGGTGAGTGGGGAACGTTACTGACGTCTCTGATGTGCTGCCTGTATAGGATGAAGCACCCTCACTGTAAGTGGGGAACATTACTGACGTCTCTGATGTGCTGCCTCTATAGGATGAAGCACCCTAACAGTAAGTGGGGAACATTACTGACGTCTCTGATGTGCTGCCTCTATAGGATGAAGCACCCTCACTGCGAGTGGGGAACATTACTGACGTCTCTGATGTGCTGCCTCTATAGGATGATGCTCCCTCAGTGTAAGTGGGGAACATTACTGACGTCTCTGATGTGCTGCCTCTATAGGATGAAGCACCCTCACTGTGATTGGGGAACATTGCTGACATCACTGATGTACTGCCTCTATAGGATGAAGCACCCTCACTGTGAGTGGGGAACATTACTGACGTCTCTGATGTGCTGCCTCTATAGGATGAAGCACCCTCACTGTGAGTGGGGAATATTACTGACGTCTCTGATGTGCTGTCTCTATAGGATGAAGCACCCTCACTGTGAGTGGGGAACATTACTGATATCTCTGATGTGCTGCCTCTATAGGATGAAGCACCGTCACTGTAAGTGTGGAAAATTACTGACGTCTCCGATGTGCTGCCTCTATAGGATGAAGCACCCTCATTGTAAGTGGGGAACGTTACTGACGTCTCTGATGTGCTGCCTCTATAGGATGAAGCACCCTCACGGTGAGTGGGGAACGTTACTGACGTCTCTGATGTGCTGCCTGTATAGGATGAAGCACCCTCACTGTAAGTGGGGAACATTACTGACGTCTCTGATGTGCTGCCTCTATAGGATGAAGCACCCTAACAGTAAGTGGGGAACATTACTGACGTCTCTGATGTGCTGCCTCTATAGGATGAAGCACCCTCACTGCGAGTGGGGAACATTACTGACGTCTCTGATGTGCTGCCTCTATAGGATGATGCTCCCTCAGTGTAAGTGGGGAACATTACTGACGTCTCTGATGTGCTGCCTCTATAGGATGAAGCACCCTCACTGTGATTGGGGAACATTGCTGACATCACTGATGTACTGCCTCTATAGGATGAAGCACCCTCACTGTGAGTGGGGAACATTACTGACGTCTCTGATGTGCTGCCTCTATAGGATGAAGCACCCTCACTGTGATTGGGGAACATTGCTGACATCACTGATGTACTGCCTCTATAGGATGAAGCACCCTCACTGTGAGTGGGGAACATTACTGACGTCTCTGATGTGCTGCCTGTATAGGATGAAGCACCCTCACTGTGACTGGGGAACGTTACTGTCGTCTCCGATGTGCTGCCTCTATAGGATGAGGCACCCTCACTGTAAGTGGGGAACCTTACTGACGTCACTGATGTGCAGCCTCTATAGGATGAAGCACCCTCACTGTAAGTGGGGAACATTACTGACGTCTCGGATGTGCTGCCTCTATAGGTGAAGCACCCTGACTGTAAGTGGGGAACATTACTGACGTCTCGGATGTGCTGCCTCTATAAGACGAAGCACCCTCACTGTGAGTGGGGAACATCATTGACGTCTCTGATGTGCTGCCTCTATAGGATGAAGCACCCTCACTGTAAGTGGGGAACATTATTGATGTCTCTGATGTGCTGCCTCCATAGGATGAAGCATCCTCACTGTGAGTGGGGAACATTACTGACGTCTCTGATGTGCTGCCTCTATAGGATGAAGCACCCTCACTGTGATTGGGGAACGTTACTGACGTCTCTGATGTGCTGCCTCTATAGGATGAAGCACCCTCACAGTGAGTGGGGAACATTACTGACGTCTCTGATGTGCTGCCTCCATAGGATGAAGCAGCCTCAGTGTGAGTGGGGAATATTACTGACGTCTCTGATGTGCTGCCTCTATAGGATGAAACACCCTCACTGTGAGTGGGGAACATTACTGACGAATCTGATGTGCTGCCTCTATAGGATGAAGCACCCTCACTGTGAGTGGGGAACATGACTGACGTCTCTGATGTGCTGCCTCTATAGGATGAAGCACCGTCACTGTAAGTGGGGAACATTGCTGTCGTCTCTGATGTGCTGCCTCTATAGGATGAAGCAACCTCACTGTAAGTGGGGAACATTACTGACGTCTCTGATGTGCTGCCTCTATAGGATGAAGCACCCTCATTGTAAGTGGGGAACATTACTGATGTCTCTGATGTCATGCCTCTATAGGATGATGCACCCTCACTGTGAGTGGGGAACATTACTGATTTCTCTGATATGCTGCCTCTATAGGATGAAGCATCCTCTGTGTAAGTGGGGATCATTACTGAAGTCTCTGATGTGCTGCCTCTATAGGATGAAGCACTCTCACTGTGAGTGGGGAACGTTACTGACGTCTCTGATGTGCTGCCTCTATAGGATGAAGCACCCTCACTGTGAGTGGGGAACATTACTGACGTCTCTGATGTGCTGCCTGTATAGGATGAAGCACCCTCACTGTGAGTGGGGATCATTACTGACGTCTCTGATGTGCTGCCTCTATAGAATGAAGCACCCTCACTGTGAGTGGGGAACATTACTGACGTCTCTGATGTGCTGCCTGTATAGGATGAAGCACCCTCACTGTGAGTGGGGAACATTACTGACGTCTCTGATGTGCTGCCTCTATAGAATGAAGCACCCTCACTGTGAGTGGGAACATTACTGACGTCTCTGATGTGCTGCCTATATATGATGTAGCACCCTCACTGTGAGTGGGGAAGGTTACTGACTTCTCTGATGTGCTGCCTCTATAGGATGAAGCACCCTCACTGTGAGTGGGGAACATTACTGACATCACTGATGTGCTGCCTCTATAGGATGAAGCAACCTCAGTGTAAGTGGGGAACATTACTGACGTCTCTGATGTGCTGCCACTATAGGATGAAGCACCCTCATTGTAAGTGGGGAACGTTACTGACGTCTCTGATGTGCTGCCTCTATAGGATGAAGCAACCTCAGTGTAAGTGGGGAACATTTCTGACGTCTCTGATGTGCTGTCTCTATAGGATGAAGCACCCTCACTGTGAGTGGGGAACATTACTGATATCTCTGATGTGCTGCCTCTATAGGATGAAGCACCGTCACTGTAAGTGGGGAAAATTACTGACGTCTCCGATGTGCTGCCTCTATAGGATGAAGCACCCTCATTGTAAGTGGGGAACGTTACTGACGTCTCTGATGTGCTGCCTCTATAGGATGAAGCCCCCTCACTGTGAGTGGGGAACATTACTGACGTCTCTGATGTGCTGACTCTATAGGATGAAGCACCCTCACTGTAATTTGGGAACATTACTGATGTCTCTGATGTGCTGCCTCTATAGGATGAAGCACCCTCACTGTGAGTGGGGAACTTTACTGACGTCTCTGATGTGCTGCCTCTATAGGATGAAGCATCCTCGCTGTAAGTGGGGAACATTACTGACGTCTCTGATGTGCTGCCTCTATAGGATGAAGCAGCCTCACTGTGAGTGGGGAATATTACTGACGTCTCTGATGTGCTGCCTCTATAGGATGAAGCACCCTCACTGTGAGTGGGGAACATTACTGACGTCTCTGATGTGCTGCCTCTATAGGATGAAGCACCCTCAATGTGAGTGGGGAACATTACTGACGTCTCTGATGTGCTGCCTCTAAAGGATGAAGCACCCTCGCTGTAAGTGGGGAACATTACTGACGTCTCTGATGTGCTGCCTCTATAGGATGAAGCACCCTCACTGCGAATGGGGAACATTACTGACGTCTCTGATGTGCTGCCTCTATAGGATGAGGCACCCTCACTGTAAGTGGGGAACCTTACTGACGTCACTGATGTGCAGCCTCTATAGGATGAAGCACCCTCACTGTAAGTGGGGAACATTACTGACGTCTCGGATGTGCTGCCTCTATAGGATGAAGCACCCTGACTGTAAGTGGGGAACATTACTGACGTCTCGGATGTGCTGCCTCTATAAGACGAAGCACCCTCACTGTGAGTGGGGAACATCATTGACGTCTCTGATGTGCTGCCTCTATAGGATGAAGCACCCTCACTGTAAGTGGGGAACATTATTGATGTCTCTGATGTGCTGCCTCCATAGGATGAAGCATCCTCACTGTGAGTGGGGAATATTACTGACGTCTCTGATGTGCTGCCTCTATAGCATGAAGCACCCTCACTGTGATTGGGGAACGTTACTGACGTCTCTGATGTGCTGCCTCTATAGGATGAAGCACCCTCACAGTGAGTGGGGAACATTACTGACGTCTCTGATGTGCTGCCTCCATAGGATGAAGCAGCCTCAGTGTGAGTGGGGAATATTACTGACGTCTCTGATGTGCTGCCTCTATAGGATGAAACACCCTCACTGTGAGTGGGGAACATTACTGACGACTCTGATGTGCTGCCTCTATAGGATGAAGCACCCTCACTGTGAGTGGGGAACATGACTAACGTCTCTGATGTGCTGCCTCTATAGGATGAAGCACCGTCACTGTAAGTGGGGAACATTGCTGTCGTCTCTGATGTGCTGCCTCAATAGGATGAAGCAACCTCACTGTAAGTGGGGAACATTACTGACGTCTCTGATGTGCTGCCTCTATAGGATGAAGCACCCTCATTGTAAGTGGGGAACATTACTGATGTCTCTGATGTCATGCCTCTATAGGATGATGCACCCTCACTGTGAGTGGGGAACATTACTGATTTCTCTGATATGCTGCCTCTATAGGATGAAGCATCCTCTGTGTAAGTGGGGAACATTACTGAAGTCTCTGATGTGCTGCCTCTATAGGATGAAGCACTCTCACTGTGAGTGGGGAACGTTACTGACGTCTCTGATGTGCTGCCTCTATAGGATGAAGCACCCTCACTGTGAGTGGGGAACATTACTGACGTCTCTGATGTGATGCCTGTATAGGATGAAGCACCCTCACTGTGAGTGGGGAATATTACTGACGTCTCTGATGTGCTGCCTCTATAGAATGAAGCACCCTCACTGTAAGTGGGGAACATTACTGACGTCTCTGATGTGCTGCCTGTATAGGATGAAGCACCCTCACTGTGAGTGGGGAACATTACAGACGTCTCTGATGTGCTGCCTCTATAGGATGAAGCACCCTCACTGTGAGTGGGGAACATTACTGACGTCTCTGATGTGCTGCCTGTATAGGATGAAGCACCCTCACTGTAAGTGGGGAACATTACTGACGTCTCTGATGTGCTGCCTGTATAGGATGAAGCACCCTCACTGTGAGTGGGGAACATTACTGACGTCTCTGATGTGCTGCCTATATATGATGTAGCACCCTCACTGTGAGTGGGGAAGGTTACTGACTTCTCTGATGTGCTGCCTCTATAGGATGAAGCAACCTCAGTGTAAGTGGGGAACAATACTGACGTCTCTGATGCGCTGCCACTATAGGATGAAGCACCCTCACTGTGAGTGGGGAAGATTACTGACGTCTCTGATGTGCTGCCTCTATAGGATGAAGCACCCTCATTGTAAGTGGGGAACGTTACTGACGTCTCTGATGTGCTGCCTCTATAGGATGAAGCCCCCTCACTGTCAGTGGGGAACATTACTGACGTCTCTGATGTGCAGACTCTATAGGATGAAGCACCCTCACTGTAATTTGGGAACATTACTGATGTCTCTGATGTGCTGCCTCTATAGGATGAAGCACCCTCACTGTGAGTGGGGAACTTTACTGACGTCTCTGATGTGCTGCCTCTATAGGATGAAGCATCCTCGCTGTAAGTGGGGAACATTACTGACGTCTCTGATGTGCTGCCTCTATAGGATGAAGCACCCTCACGGTGAGTGGGGAACATTACTGACGTCTCTGATGTGCTGCCTGTATAGGATGAAGCACCCTCACTGTAAGTGGGGAACATTACTGACGTCTCTGATGTGCTGCCTCTATAGGATGAAGCACCCTAACAGTAAGTGGGGAACATTACTGACGTCTCTGATGTGCAGCCGTATAGGATGAAGCAGCCTCACTGTGATTGGGGAACGTTACGGACGTCTCTGATGTGCTGCCTCTATAGGATGAAGCACCCTAACAGTAAGTGGGGAACATTACTGACGTCTCTGATGTGCAGCCGTATAGGATGAAGCACCAGCACTGTGATTGGGGAACGTTACTGACGTCTCTGATGTGCTGCCTCTATAGGATGAAGCACCCTCACAGTGAGTGGGGAACATTACTGACGTCTCTGATGTGCTGCCTCCATAGGATGAAGCAGCCTCACTGTGAGTGGGGAATATTACTGACGTATCTGATGTGCTGCCTCTATAGGATGAAGCACCCTCACTGTCAGTGGGGAACATTACTGACGTCTCTGATGTGCTGACTCTATAGGATGAAGCACCCTCACTGTGAGTGGGGAACATTACTGACGTCTCTGATGTGCTGCCTCTATAGGATGAAGCACCCTCACTGTAAGTGGGGAACACTGCTGTCGTCTCTGATGTGCTGCCTCTATAGGATGAAGCAACCTCACTGTAAGTGGGGAACATTACTGACGTCTCTGATGTGCTGCCTCTATAGGATGAAGCACCCTCATTGTAAGTGGGGAACATTACTGATGTCTCTGATGTCATGCCTCTATAGGATGATGCAACCTCACTGTGAGTGGGGAACATTACTGATTTCTCTGATGTGCTGCCTCTATAGGATGAAGCACTCTCACTGAGAGAGGGGAACGTTACTGACGTCTCTGATGTGCTGCCTCTATAGGATGAAGCACCCTCACTGTGAGAGGGGAACATTACTGACGTCTCTGATGTGCTGCCTCTATAGGATGAAGCACCCTCACTGTGAGTGGGGATCATTACTGACGTCTCTGATGTGCTGCCTCTATAGAATGAAGCACCCTGACTGTGAGTGCGGAACATTACTGACGTCTCTGATGTGCTGCCTCTATAGGATGAAGCACCCTCACTGTGAGTGGGTATCATTACTGACGTCTCTGATGTGCTGCCTCTATAGGATGAAGCACCCTCACTGTGTGTGGGGAACATTACTGACGTCTCCGATGTGCTGCCTCTATAGGATGAAGCACCCTCACTGTGAGTGGGGAACATTACTGACGTCTCTGATGTGCTGCATCTATATGATGTAGCACCCTCGCTGTGATTGGGGAAGGTTACTGACTTCTCTGATGTGCTGTCTCTATAGGATGAAGCACCCTCACTGTGAGTGGGGAACATTACTGACATCACTGATGTGCTGCCTCTATAGGATGAAGCAACCTCAGTGTAAGTGGGGAACATTACTGACGTCTCTGATGTGCTGCCACTATAGGATGAAGCACCCTCATTGTAAGTGGGGAACGTTACTGACGTCTCTGATGTGCTGCCTCTATAGGATGAAGCAACCTCAGTGTAAGTGGGGAACATTACTGACGTCTCTGATGTGCTGCCACTATAGGATGAAGCACCCTCATTGTAAGTGGGGAACGTTACTGACGTCTCTGATGTGCTGCCTCTATAGGATGAAGCACCCTCACTGTGAGTGGGGAACATTACTGATATCTCTGATGTGCTGCCTCTATAGGATGAAGCACCGTCACTGTAAGTGGGGAACATTACTGACGTCTCCGATGTGCTGCCTCTATAGGATGAAGCACCCTCATTGTAAGTGGGGAACGTTACTGACGTCTCTGATGTGCTGCCTCTATAGGATGAAGCCCCCTCACTGTGAGTGGGGAACATTACTGACGTCTCTGATGTGCAGCCTCTATAGGATTAAGCACCCTCACTGTAATTTGGGAACATTACTGATGTCTCTGATGTGCTGCCTCTATAGGATGAAGCACCCTCACTGTGAGTGGGGAACTTTACAGCCGTCTGTGATGTGCTGCCTCTATAGGATGAAGCATCCTCGCTGTAAGTGGGGAACATTACTGACGTCTCTGATGTGCTGCCTCTATAGGATGAAGCACCCTCACTGTAAGTGGGGAACATTACTGACGTCTCTGATGTGCTGCCTCTATAGGATGAAGCACCCTAACAGTAAGTGGGGAACATTACTGACGTCTCTGATGTGCTGCCTCTATAGGATGAAGCACCCTAACAGTAAGTGGGGAACATTACTGACGTCTCTGATGTGCAGCCGTATAGGATGAAGCACCCTCACTGTGATTGGGGAACGTTACGGACGTCTCTGATGTGCTGCCTCTATAGGATGAAGCACCCTCACTGTGAGTGGGGAACATTACTGACGTCTCCGATGTGCTGCCTCTATAGGATGAAGCACCCTCACTGTGAGTGGGGAACATTACTGACGTCTCTGATGTGCTGCCTCTATAGGATGAAGCTCCCTCACTGTGAGTGGGGAACATTACTGACGTCTCTGATGTGCTGCCTCTATAGGATGAAGCACCCTAACAGTAATTGGGGAACATTACTGACGTCTCTGATGTGCTGCCTCTATAGGATGAAGCACCCTCACTGTGATTGGGGAACGTTACGGACGTCTCTGATGTGCTGCCTCTATAGGATGAAGCACCCTCACTGTGAGTGGGGAACATTACTGACGTCTCTGATGTGCTGCCTCTATAGGATGAAGCTCCCTCACTGTGAGTGGGGAACATTACTGACGTCTCTGATGTGCTGCCTCTATTGGATGAAGCACCCTAACAGTAATTGGGGAACATTACTGACG
>NW_026780466.1:0-34235 GCF_030144855.1 Hypanus sabinus | reverse complement strand
GCTTCTTGTCGAGCCTGGATGGAACTATGGTGTTGAATGATGAACTGTAATCCAAGAACAGCATCTCACATAAGCATCCTTCTCCAGATGTGGAAGGATGGTATGTAGAGCAGTGGCTATTGTGTTGTCTGTCGAATGGTAGTGTCAATAGGCGAATTGTAGGGCGTCCAGTTTGGGTGGTAGCAAGCTGCAGATGTAATCCTTGACCAGCCTCTCAAAGCATTTGCTTATTATTGAAGTGAGTGCGACTGGACGCTAGTTGTTCAGGTATGTTACCTTGGTCTTTTTTCATACAGGGCCAATGGTGGATAGTTTGAAGCAGGAGGGCACTCTACATTGGGAGAGGGAGAGATTAAAAATGTCTGTAAACATACCTGCCAGTTGTGCTGCACACATCCTGAATACTCACCCTGGGATGCCGTCCAGTCCTGCAGCTTTGCAACTATCCGCTCGTAGGAAACATCTGCATATCTCAGCCTCAGAGATGACCAGGTTGCAGGTTGTAGCGGTGGCTTTCCTCAGAGGCTCAGAGTTAGCGACATCGAACCGAGCATAAAAGTGATTAAACTCATCTGGGAGACAGGCCATGATGTTGGTGGTATCACTACATTTGGCCTTGAAGTCTGTGATAGTATTCAACCCTTGCCACAAGTCATGTGTGCTATTCGTTGTGAATCTTGACTTAGTCTTGTCCGTATTGTTGTTTCACAGCTTTGATAGCTTTATGCAGATCGTGGCTGCTTTTCTTGAGCTCCACAACAAGATGGACAAATAATGTGCAAAAGACAACAAACTGTGCAAATACAAAAAGAAAAAAACAAACAAAATAATAAATAAATAAACAAACAAACAAACAAGCAATAAATATCAAGTACATGAGATGAAGTCTTGAAAGTGAGTCTGTAGGTTGTGGGAACAGTTCAATGTCGGGATGTCTGAAGCTGAATGAATTTATCCCCTTTGGTTCAAGAGCTTAATGGTTGAGGGGTAATAACTTCCTGAACCTGCTGGTGTGGGTCCTGATGTTCCTGTACCTTCTTCCTGATGGTAGCACCGAAAAGGGAGCATGGCCTAGATGGTGAGGGTCCTTGATGATGGATGCTGCTTTCCTGTGACTGTGCTGTTGATATAGGGAGAGCTGTGCCCATGATGGACTGGACTATATCTACTACTACTTATAAACTTTCCGTTTCAAGGGCATTGGTGTTTACACACCAAGTCATGATGTAACCAGTCAGTATACTCTCCACTGCGAAGTTTTAGATGACATGCCAAATCCTTGCAAATTATAAGAAAGTAAGTAAGGATATTTAGATGCTGAATCCAGGACAGATCCTCTGAACAGATAATGCTGAGCAATTTAAAGTTGCTGATCCTCTCCACCTCTGATCCCCTGATGTGGATGGGCTCATGAACCTCTAGTTTCTGCCTCCTGTCAGAATCAGCTCTTATCAGAGATAATCAGCTCTTTTATCTTTGCTGAGTGAAAGGTTATTATTGTGACATCATTCAGCCAGATTTTCGATCTCCCTCCTATATGCTGAACTTTCACCACCTTTGATTGGGCCAATGACTGGTGGTATAATTATGGCTCTGGTGCTGTGCTTAGCCTCGCAGTCTTAACTATAAAGCTAGTAGAGCAGGGGCTAAGCATACAGCCTTGTGGAGTACCTGTGCTGATGGTGATTTTGGGGGAGCTGATTGTGGTCTGCAAGTGAGGAAATCGAGGATCCAGTTGCTCAAGGAGGTAGTAAAGCCTAGCTTACTGATTAGTTTTTAGGGGATGATAGTATTGGCTGCAGAGCTACAGTCAATGAAGAGCTTCTTGATGAATACATCTTCACTGTCTGGAGTAAGTAAAGAGCCAATTAAATAGTCGTTGTAATGATAGGCAAATTAGAGGAATTCAAGTCATTTTTCAGGCAGGAGTTAATATGCTTCATTACCAGTTTCTCAAAGCACTTCATCACAGTGGATGTAAGTGCTTCTGGATGATAGTCAACGAAGTAGGTTGCCATGTTCTTCTTAGGCACTGGTATAATTGAAGCCTGTTTGAAGGAGGTGAGTACTTATACTACTGAAGCAAGAGAATGAAGATATTGATGAACACTCCAGCCAGTTGATCAGCACTGGTCTTCAGTACTAGGCCAGGTATCCCATCTGGGCCAAATGCTTTCCATTGGTTCACTCTCTTGAAGGATACTCATATGTAACAACAGGCTTTTGCTCCCAAAGGAGTTCAATGCCTTTTATGCTCACTTTGACTGATAAAACATGGAAGCACCTTCACAAACTCCCACAGCCCCCAATGACACTATGATTTCAGACTCAGAGGCCAACGTACAAGTATCCTTCAAAGGCATTGAACTCCTTTGGGAGCAAAAGCCTGTTGTTACATATGTCACTTGGTTTTACTTTGTAAGATTTAATAGCATTCAAGCCTTTCCACTACCTTTGAGCATCCTTCTGCAATTCCAGTTTCATCTGGAATTGCCACTTCACATATGAGATGGTCTTCTGGATGTCACACCTGGACCTCTTGTATTTTACTTGGTTACCAGATCTTAATGCCACTAATCTGGCCCTCAGCAAATGTGGATCTCTTGATTCATCCTAATCAAACAGACTATACCCCAGGGTTCTTCAAAAGGTAGCTGAAGAGGCATTGGTTGTGATCTTTTAAGAATCATTAGATTCAGGAATAGTTCCAGAGGACTGGAAAATCATGAACAACACTCCACACCTAAAGAGAATGAGGCAAAAAAAGCAGGAAATTATAGGCCTGTTAACCTGACTTTGTGGTTGGTAAGAGTTCAGAATCTATTATTAAGGATGAGGTTTCTGGGTAATTGGAAGCACATGATAAAATGGGCTGAAGTCTGCATGATTTCTTTAAAGGGAGATCTTGCCTGACAAATAAGTTGGAATTCTTTGAGGAAGTAACAAACAGGATAGACAAAAGAGAATCAGTGGATGTTGTTTACTTGGATTTTCAGAAGGCCTTTGACAAGGTGTTGCACACTAGGCTGTTTAACAAGATAAGAGCCCATGATGTTACAGGAAAAATAATAATATGGATAGAAGATTGGCTGACTGGCAGAAGGCAATAAGTGGGAATAAAGTAGGCCTGGTTCTAGTTGGCTACTGGTGACTAGTGGTATTCAGCAGGGGTTGGTGTTGGATCTGCTGCTTTACATGTTGTGTGATAATAATCTGGATGGTGAATCAATAGCATTATATCTAAGTTAGATGATGCAAAGATCACTGGAGAGGTAGGTTGTGTGAGAAAGAAGGGAATCTGCAGAAGGACTTGGACAGGTTGGCGGAATGGGTAAAGAAATGTCAGATGGAATGGTAGTTGTCTGTCATATCCAACAATGACAGGTGATCTGTGTGGGAGAGTTTTTAAAGTGGAAAAGGTGATACGCTATGGCAATTCCACTCTCTCAACCACAGAGGTCTGGGTCCAGTGATATAACTGGGATTGTATTTAGTTGCAATGGATAACCATGACTTCTATGCCTTGTTATGCCCTTTATTCTCCATGAAGCACTGCAGAATGGTTGCAGGATTGCCTTGAGTCAGTGGATTGGGTCTCGTTCAAGAATTCATTGGAGAACTTGAATGATTACATCAGGGTTGTTACAGTCTTTATTAAAACGACTGTGGATGAATGTGTCTCCATAAGACCATTCAGGGGTTTTCCCCAATCAGAAGCCCTGGATGAGCAATGAAATACAGAACCTGCTGAGAGCCAGATCAGAGGCATTCAAGTCTGGAGATCAAGAATTTTGCAAGGTGTAGGTATGACCTCCAGAAAGCCATCTCTCAGGTGAAGTGGAGAATCTGTACTGTACTAGAATCAATGAGGAAATCTCAACAGCTATGACATAGTTTGAATGCCATAACCTCCTACAAAGTTAATTCTTGCAACATGGGAGATAGCAGAGCTTCACTTCCAGATGAGCTCCTATGGTCTCCTATGGTTACTTTAGCTACCAGAACAGGGAGGAACCATTGTGCACCGCCATGTCTCCCAATGATCCTTTGGTCTCAGTATCTGAAGATGACATGCGGGTTGCCTTCAAGAGAGTGAATCCAAAGAAAGCATCCGCACCAAATGGAGTACCTGGCCAAGTACTAAAGACCTGTGCGGACCAACTGGCTGGTGTATTCACAAATACCTTCAACCTCTCGTTCCAACATCATGCAGTACCCACCTGCTTCAAGCAGGCTTCAATCGTACAGAGAAGAGTGTGGTAATCTGTCTAAATGATTATTGCCCAGTGGCACTTACATCCACAGAGATGAAGTGTTTTGAGAAACAAATGTTGAAGCATATCAGCTCCTGTCTGAATGGCGACTTGGATCTGCTCCAATTCACCTACTGAAGCAACAGGTCTACAGCAGATGCTATCTCGTTGGTTCTTCACACAAACCTGGAACATCTGGACAGCAAAGAAGCATACATCAGGATGTTCTTTTAACATCATGAACCCCTCAAAACTCCAAGACCTGGGCTTCAATACCCCCTTGTGCAATTGGATCCTGGATTTCTTACTTGTCGACCCCAGTCAGTTCGGATTGACATAAACGTCTCCTCCACAATCTCCATCAGCACAGGAGAACCACAGGGATGAGTACCTAATCCCCTGCTCTTCTTGCTTTACACCTATGACTGTGTGGCTAAGTACAGCTCCAACACCATATGTAAGTTTGCTGATAACATCACTGTTTTTGGGCTGTATCAAAGGGTGTGTTGAATCAGCATACAGGAGGGAGACTGAAAACTTGGCTGGGTGCTATAAAACAATAATCTCTCACTCAATATCAATAAGATCAGGTAACTGATTAGAACCTTTAGGAGAAAGAAACCAGAGGTCATGAACCAGTAACTATAGGTGGATCAGAGGTGGAGAGGGTCAGTAACTTTAAATTCCTGGGTGTCACTATTTCAAAGGACCTGTCCAGGACCCGTCATATAAATATTATTGCAAAGAAAGCACAACATTGTTTCTACTTCTACAAAAGACTGCAGAGACTCAGCGCATCATCAGAAATCTTATCAAACATCTTTAGATGTGTGATGGAAAGTGAGCTGACTGGTTGCATTACAGCCTGGTATATGGCCACCAATACCTTTGAGTGGAAAATCTTCCAAAAAGAAGATTTGGCCCAGTACATCATGGGTAAAACCCTCCCTGCATTGAGCACATCTACATGCAATGTTGCCATAGAAAAGCAGCATCAATCATCAAAGATCCTCACCACCCAGGCTATGCTCTTTTCTTGCTACTGCTATCAGGTAGAAGGTACAGGTGCCTCAAGACTCGCACCACCAGGTTGAAGAATAGTTACTACCACTCAACTATCAGGCTCAAAAGGGGAGAGCTGCACTCCTTTAAGGATTCACTTAAGGACTCCTATATTGTTATTTCATGCTTAAAGTCTTAAAGGACCACTATTCACCTAAACTTTTGATTATTGCTGAGATGTTTAGATTTCATAAAATGAATCACGAAGAAGGCCAGTCTATTTCATAGTTTTTGGCAGTGGTGAAGCAATTGTCTGAACACTGAGAGTTTGGGCAGTCGCTGAATGATGCGTTATGCGATAGACTCATATGTTGTCCGCATATTGAGGCAATTCAGAAGGCAGACTAACATTGCAGAAGGCAATTGATATTAGTACATTGATGGAGAAGGCAGCTAAAGAAGTATAGCTATTATACACATCTTCCCAAGTTCCTGAAGTTGCAACTGACTTTAAGAATAAGACACCTATTGGTAATCAATTTTACAGTTGTGGCAAAACTGGGCATTAAGCAAAAGAATGCTGGTATAAGGATTTAGTTTGCCGAAGCTGTGGCAAAAAGTCACATATTGAATGCACCTGAAAAAGCAAAAAGACACTATCAATCAAAAATCACTTTTGGAAAAGCAAAAGAAACGTGCACAAAATGGAGCACACTGAGGATAGACTGAGTGACTCTCACTCTGTGCTTGAAGAAGCTTTATCTATTACAGGATGCATCACCCCATAATGTGGGGACAGTTATCTTATACATCATGCCATGGGGTGAAGAGTGTCCAATTGCTTTCATATCAGACATTAAGCAAGGCAGAAAGCCACAGCGTCCAGATTGAGTGGGAAGCACTGAAATTTTCTTTGGAGTTAGGAAATAACATAAATTTCTCTTTGGTCGATGATTTACATTATTGACAGATCATTGCCCCTTGATGTCAATTTTTGGTCAAGATGCTGGCATTCCTTCCCTGGCAGCTAGTTGAATTCAACATTGGGCTCTGTTACTATCTGCACTTCAGCATGATATACAGTACAGGAAGTCCAAGCACCATTTGAATATTAATGGACAATCCAGACTTCCCATAGCTGTTACAGCTCCAGAGACATCCCCGAAAGAGATCTTTTACTTCAAGGAATTACCTACATTTCCAATAACTGTGCACAAGTCTAGAAGCACTCATGTACTGACCCTGTTCTATCTAAAGTGATGGACATTGTGACTCATGAATGGAAAGAGAGCCATAGACTGAAACCTTACTAGACTCCAAGAAAATAGCTCACAGTTCAAGCAGGATGTTTACTGTGGGTCTACTGTGTTGTCATTCCTCTCCCATTAAGAATCAAGTGCTTGATGAGCTACATGCAGGGCACTATGGCATAGTCTGCGTGAAAGAAATTGCACACAGCTACTTCTGGTGACCAGGACTGTATGTAACCATTGAAGAGAAGGCCAAAGCATCTCCACACAGTCAGAAAGTGAGAAGTGTTCCTCAACTTGGTCCTTTACATCCATGGGCATGGCCTGCAAAACCATGGCAGAGGATTCACATGGATTTAGCAGGACCTATAGAAGGCCACATGTTCTTGGTCATTGCACACTGCAAGTGGCTTGAGTTTACCATTATGAAAATACATATTTGCTCTAGATATGAAAAATGCATTGAGGAGCTACATTCCATCTTTAGCTGCTTTGGGCTTCCTCAATAGTTTGTAAATGTCAGTGGCCCGGAACTTCTGTCTGAAGCGTTCAAGGCATTTATGGAAACAAACGGTATTCAGTACATCAAGTCAGCACCATATCATCCAGCTGCTAATGGCTTTACTGAACAATTCATACTTACAATGAACCAAGCCTTCAAGCCATCAGTGGGAAGTGGATCCCTCAACCAGGATCTTAGCACTTTCTAACTGACATACTGCAGCATACCTCACTCCACCAACAAAATGGGTCCAGCCATTGCATTAATGAAAAGACAGCTTTGTATCTGGCTTTACCCCCAAACACAAAACAGATTGTACTGAATGAACAGAATACTCAAGCAGAGAGACATGCCAAAGTGAAGTACAGAAATTTCTCAGCAGGAGAGAGTGTAATTGCCTGGAACTACATTTCTGGATCAAAGTTGAGACCTGTGAAGTTGTCCTGTGTCATACACAGTGGAAACTAGTAACCACAACATCTGGAGAAGGCATGTTGACCAGTTGTTGCCCACTTCTGAGGCTACTGAAAACCAGCACAAACTGACCAATCCAGATCCAGTTGTAGAAGTGGGACAGGATTCTGAGATAACAACTGCAGAACCTCCGTTAAGATCAAAGGACACAGCCAGTGCTCCCCCATTAACAGTACTTTATGAGGTACCCCGTGACTATGCAGTACCTAAGCTAAGATCCATACGTACGCCACAAAGAGATGAAATTACTTTGGTGTCATTTCCAGGTCATTGGTACTCTCCCAGGAACAGGCAGCCTCCAGACGGATTGAATCTTTCGTGGCTATCCTTCAGCGCAGTGGGCAGAATAATACCCAGGGTTAAGAATGGGAATAGGAATAGAGGCTGTGTACTCTCTTTCCCTAGTTTAGAAAAAAAAATGTTTTTTTGTTGTTGGTTAAATTTGATGATTACTTCATTGAATATTAATCACTCAGCAGTTGGTCTGTGTATGGGAAGGGGGAGAAACCTTTAAAATGGGTGGGGAAAGAATGTTATGTATTTGTGCTTATTTTGACCCTTGTGGGTTGCCATACCAAACATAATGATTTAATGTGGTAATGTGACAGGACACTCTGAGATAAAGACTTACAAGTAAAATAAACTGTGCATGTTTTGTTTCTTCACATCAATCTATGTATGTAAGCTATTTTATGTATTTATTTTTATTGTGTTCTTTACCTTATTGTGTTTTTTTGTGCTGCATGAAATTCAAAGTAACAATTATTGTGTTCTCTTTCACACTTGGGTATTAAAAATAAAATTAAACAACCTTAACTCTTAGCCACTGTTTTACACTCTACACTCATGATTGTGTGGCTAATCACAGCTCAAACACTGTATATAAGTTCACCGATGATACCACACTATTGGCAAAATCTCAGATGGTGATGAGGAGGTGTACAGGAACAAGATAAATCATCTGATTGGTGTTGCAACAACAACTTTGTTCTGAACATCAGCAAGTCCAGAGAATTGATTGTGGACTTAATTTAAGAGAATGCACACCAGTCCTCATAGAAGGGTCAACAGTGGAATGGTGAACTTCAAGTTCCTTGGCATCAACACCTAGGAGGATCTATCCTGGGCCCAACATATTGATTAAATCACGAAGAAGGCACAATATTAGTGATACTTCATTAGGAATTTGAGGCGATTTGGCATCTAGGGTCAACTTTAGCTGTCATATACAGTATATTTGCATGTATTAGAAATTTGCTGTGGAATGTTGCTCAGGGCATGGCATGAAACAAAAACATCAACATTCAACTATAATAAAGAATTACATAAAAATGAAGTTTGAGGTTAAAGTAAGGATATGGAATAAATTGTGCATAAATATCAGCATCTATTTACAATGAAACCCCTGTTATAAAATGTGGTTTAAAGTATTTGCAGTGCAGTGCAGTGTCGAGAGTAATATATAGAGAGTGGGGTGGCTACCTAGAATGGTTGATCAGACTAATTGCCTGTGGGAATAAACTATTAAGATGGCATGAAGTTTTTGTTTTTAATAGCCCTCCAGAGTTTTCTAGAAGGGAGCTTTAGGAAAAAGCAGTTTGCAGGGTGGATAGAGTCCACAATGATTTCCCTGCTGCTTCTTTGTTGAGGACACATACAAGTCCTATAGTGTTGGTAGACTGTAGCCAATAACCGTCTCTACTGACCTGACAGTTCACTGTAGTTTTCATATATTGTGAGAGGATGCGACACTAATCCAGACAGCAGTGATTGATGTGAGGCTGTTCTCTATGATGGGAGTGTAGAATTTCACCAATATGTTCTGGAGAAGATGGAGTTTTACCAACTGCCGCAAGAATTACATCCTCTGCTGAGTCATTTTGATAATGTATGAGATATGGTTCTTCCATATGATGTCCTGCAAAATAATGATGCCCAGAAACCTAAATCTTGAAACAGTGCTAAATGTAGAGTTGTTGATGATGAGTGGGTGAAGAGAAGACAAATTCCTCCTGAAGTTGATAAACATCTCTATGGTTTTGAGGGCCAGCAGCTCCAAGATGTTCTGCCCGCACAAGGACACTAGCTTGCTTACTTTCTGATGGTACATGGATTCATTGCCTCTGGTTTATCAGACTAACTCATGGATGACTGGGGACACAGTCATTGGTGTATCAAGAAAATAAGGGAAGGGAGAGGACTCGCCCTTATGGTGTACCATTGCTGAGTGAGTGGGATGTGGAAATGTGCTTGCCTTGTCTCACTGTCAGAAAGGAAGTTTGTAATCCACCAGCAGGTGGGACCTGTTACATTAGGTTTGGAGCATTTATCCTGAAAAGGCTAAGGGATAATGGCTTTGAAGGCCGAACTGAAATCAACAAAGAGAATTTCGACAAAGGCCACCAAAGACTCTATCTATACTGTGGAGAGCATTCTGACTGGTTGCATCACTGTCTGGCATGGATGCTTCTATGTCCAAGGTTGCAAGGGGCAGCAGAAGGTTGTTGACTCAGCCAGCTACTCCATCACAGGTACAAGTCTCCACCATCGAGGATATCTTCAAAGGGCAGTGTCACAAGAAGGCTGCATCTGTCATTAAGGACCCTCTGGGATATGTCTTCTGCATTACTACCATGAGGGAGGAGGTACAGGAGCCTGAAAGCGCACACTCAATACTTTGGGAACAACTTCTTCCCTTCTGCCATCAGATTTCTGAATTGTTCATGAACACTGCCTCACCATTCCTCTTTTATGGTGGCATAGTAATCTTTTTAATGTTTTGTGTTGTTATACAGCAAAACAGCCAATGTCATGACATATGTCATGATAATAAACCTGATTATGATCCATTAGCATGTAGTTGTCTGTATGTAGCCCCAGTGGAAGTGAAAACATTCAGGATTATTCTGACGGGTGAAGTTATACAATGAAATTAATGAAAGAATATCTTAAGCTGTGGGCTAGAGGTGTATAGATGGTTGCTACCTTGGCAACATTACTGACAATCATGTCACTGATCTTTACTGGAGTGATTGGAGGTAATTACAGTTGCTAGGAATTTATTATGCATTACATCTTTGGAATTAATGACCAGCATCTCTTGACTTGGTCAACTTGACAATGATATGAAGCATTTTCTGATACTGAGTGATCATGCTTGTGGCATTCAAAATGATGCGCAGAGTCCTCATTTCTTTGAGACGAGGCATTTGGCACATTTTACACACCACAGTTCCAAGGAGACGTTGGATTGTACATAATTAGGTACTTGGCAGAGACCAAGAAAAAGGTTAGGTTGAAGTGGAGCAGTTATTGTGTGACTTGGCCAGTGTTGGAGTGGGGAGTCAAGGATTTGGCTCATCGAGGTTAGGAAAGGAGAGATGGTTGGCCATAGGTTGATTTGGTTTTCATTATTTATTCTTTAATTCTTTCTTATTGCACATTTAGAGCAGTGGAGATGCAGGTAGGATACTGGAATGCTCCTCTTGCAGGGTGTGGGAAAGCAGGGAGACTTCCAGTGTCCCTGTAACTTTACCTGCAAGAAATGCATCCACCTACTGCTTTTAACATATCATGCTAAGGATCTGGAGCTGGAACTGGATGAACTCCAGATCATTTGGGAGGCTGAGGGGTTGATAAATGAGACTTACAGTGAGGTATAACAGTTAAACCCAAGATACAGGACACAGCTAACTGAGTGACTGGAGGAAAGGGGATAAGTAGCCAGTGCAGAATACTCCTGTGACTGTCCCACTCAATAACAGGTACTGTTGAGAGGATGACCTAACAGAGGAAAGCCACAGTGGTCAGGTCTCTGGCACTGAGTCTGGCTCTATGGCTCAAGGCTATTCATTTCTGTGTCACTCTCATCATTCTCAGATTTTTCATCAACAGCATGTAGATTAGTGCTCCTTTCAAAATTGCAACATGACTTTTTATCTTTATTTATTCCCTATGCAGTTAATTTACTTTTGTCTGCATATGCGTCCTGCCTTGATGCATTTTCTGCAAGTTTTGCCTTTAAATCTGCGTTGGTCTTACTGTAAGTGAGCATCTGCCACAATGGTAACACAGTTTGTTTGGCCAGACAGGTTTCTGTATAGATGTTCCAATTTTGTTCATGATCACTTTCATTCCTGACTGCAACTCAATAGTGTCTCTGTCTGCTGTTTCCATTGATACTGCAATTTCAACTACTCTTTTAAATGTGAGCTATGCTTCAGTTAAGGTCTGTTTTTGAATGCTTTCTTGTAAGATTCCACAAACTGAAAGTGCAACATTAAGCCCCTCACTGAACTCACAATGCTTGAACAATTCCTTCAGTTCAGCCACGTAAGTTGAAATGGAGTCCTCTTCCTTTTGATTCTGTTTATGAAAACCTGAAGCATTCTGCAATCAACAATGGTTTTGGTTCTAAGTGCTCCTGCACTACTTTCACAATATCAGCAAAGCTCACTTTGGCTGGTTGGTTGGAGCAGTCAAACTTCTAAGTAAACTGCATGTCTTTAAACCCAATGCACTCTACAAAACTGGCACTAGCTATTTCATTTGCTTCAAAGTATGGATAAATTCGCTCAATATACATATTCCAATTATCTCTTGTGCAACCAAACACATCTATCTTTCCAATATAAAAACATTTATGCTTCTTTTAAATTATTATTATCACCTCGTATTCATTGTTTATGAACCCATGAATTTCATCCATTACCTGCCTTTTTTTTACTCCAACATCTCCTCCTCTTGTAAAGAAAGTGCACTGTGATTTTTTTTTTAAACTCAAAAGTCTCACTGCACTTATTAAAAATTTGAACATCTCACTGTGTTTCAACAGGTAGGAGGTTGTCTCAGGTTCATTTTAAAACTTACTCTTTGCCGCTGTTATGTTTTGTAACTCCAATACATAAAATTAATTGAAAGAAACATGACACAAGGAGCTGGGAGATAACCTGTGTGCACTTTGTTTTTGCATTTAGCGAGGTGCGCACATATGATGTGCTGGCATAATGACGTATGTCATTCAGGTACATTTACATATATCCCATAATGAATTATGTAAATGACAAAGAATGCATATTCAAACGATATATTTACAATATTACTGAAATATTAAATACACTCACAACAAATATGGTAAACTGGATCAGCATGTCCAGTTGCAGATGACACCATGACTGGAATTGTAGTGGACAACAAGGAAGATTATCAAAGCTTGCAGTGGGATCTGGAGCAGCTGGAAAAATGGCAGATGAAATTTAATGTAGGCAAGTGTAAGGTGTGGCACTTTGGGAGGACCAAGCAGGGTACATGGTGAACAGTATAGCACTGAGGAATGTGGTAGAACAGAGGGACCTGGGAATATAGATCCTTATTTTTTTGAAACTGACATCAAAACTAGATAGAGTCACGAAGAAAGCTTTTGGCACATCGGCCTTCATAAATCAATGTATTGAGTACAGGAGTTGGAAAGTTATGTTGAAATTGTATAAGATGTTGGTAAGGTCTGATATGGAGTGTTGTATCCAGTTTTGGTCACCTACATACAGGAAAGATGTAAATGAGATTGAAAGAGTGCAGAGAAACTTTAAAAGAATAGTGTTGAGAGTTGAGGACATGAGTTATAAGGAAAGGGTGACTAGGTTATGATTTTATTCCCCAGAATGTAGAAGATTGAGGGGATATTTTATAGAGGTAAACAAAGTTATGAAGGGTTTAGATCGGGTAAATACAAACAGGCTTTTTCCACTGAGGTTGGGTGAGACAACTAGAGGTCATGGGTTAAGGGTGAAAGATGAAATATTTAAGGGGAACATGAGTGATAACTTCACTCAGAGGGTGGTGAGAGTGCCAGCACAAGTAGTGGATGCAGGGTCAATTTCAATATTTAAGAGGAATTTGGATAGGTGCATGGATGGGAGGGTATGGTCTGGGTGCAGGTTGATGGAACTAGACAGATTAATGGTTTTGCAAATACTAGATAGGCTGAAGGGTCTGTTTCTGTGGTGTAGTGCTCTATGACTATGATTCTTTGACTCGATTTTGCAAAATGCACATTGCTGTCCTGCTGTTAATTTTTATTCCACACTACGAATAATTAGGGTTTGCAATTTAACAAGATTATACTGGGTGAAGAAGGTAATTTGGTCATCTCGGTAATCAATCTTGAAAAATTTTAACATTGGCCAGCTATAACATCAAACTGTCCTCAAGGTAATTCTCAAGCTGTTGTATCGACTATTTCATATGGTGATGATTCTTTGTAGTTTTCTTTATTTGAACTTGCATCCCCTAGTTACACTTCTGGATTACAGTGTAATATACCAAATTAACATTCTTTCACATTATAAATGATGTTTGTCATTTTAAAACAAATGATTACTGTTTGAAATCAAAGAGTTTTCAGATTGTATGTTTATACATCTGATTTATTGATGACACATATACAGAGTTGGCAGATGCTTTCAGAGTTACTTTCAGCTAACCTAACAAAACAAAAGTACTATTTCAAATGGGTAATACCTTAAAGTAATCATGGTATATATCAGCAGCTGTTTCAGAATACAAATTGTCAGTGAACTATATTTACAACAAAAATATTCACACAAATTTTAAAACATATTCAGGATTTCAGTAGAAGAACAAATTAGCTTTCTATCCATTAAGCTCCACTGATATGTTGGCTTTAATCACTTGGAATATACTGTGCATGTATATTCTTTTAGACATTTTTGTTGATTGGATATTATTCATCTGCATGCATTTGAAATAATTTATGATGCTAATTAATACAAGAGCTTGAGTTCCATTACATGAAATCCTATGTAAACATTTCAGAATGATTGTGAAAAGCTGGGTAGTGTAATGGATTAGACATTGATTTTTCAAGACAAAGATATAGACTGAATACCTCTGGGATAAAAATATTCACAAAATTGCTATTAAATTTATTTGAATTGTTAATATTCATCACAAAGGTCTAGTCTGGATTAAGATGAAAACATAGAATACTAGTGCAATGTGATGTATGTTTCTACTTGCTGATGCAAAGTGATTCAAAGGAACTTTACTTTGTATTTGACGATGTTTTATATATGTATATATTATAAAATATATTCTGACTGTGCAGGTGACTATTCTGAAAGGGTCATATAATGTAATGTCAACAAAGGTAAACTGATTGATGATATGTGGTGTGAAATGAAGCTTAGGAAGTAAGAATTTTTTTTTACATATAAGCCAAAAACAGCATTGGAGCAATCTATACATAGCTGTCTAAAATAATGTACAATTTAAATTCAGATCTTAAAGTGAGTTCTCTTATATGTGAGCCTGTAATTTTTAACAATAGATGCTGTGTGCAATGTCCTTATTGTTCTGCAGAATATATATTTTGCTAAGAATAATCAAGTAACATTTGATTAAATGCAGAAAACAGTAGATGAATATATTGTGAAAAGCATCATTTCACAATTATAAACAAAACTGTAAATATATATCTTGCTCCTTGGTTACAGAATTGTTAATCTGTGTTGTCTCAGATTCAGATACAGAGAAGGTAACTGAAGGAACTTGGGATGTTTAATATAACTGCTTTTCTTCACTCTGATTTTTTTT
The DNA here is from genome assembly GCF_030144855.1 of Hypanus sabinus. NCBI lineage: Eukaryota > Metazoa > Chordata > Chondrichthyes > Myliobatiformes > Dasyatidae > Hypanus > Hypanus sabinus. The sequence continues at coordinate 19,140 of NW_026780466.1, read as the reverse complement.
CCATGTTTCTTTGGAAAACCATGGATGACCCTTCAGTAGGTGCTGCTTCTAGAACAGTGCCTTCGTGTACTTCAGGATTCTCAGTTAAGATTATTGCAGTTTCGGTAAAATTCTTAGAGGAGTGGCTTTTGAGAGATTCAGTACATTCTGATTTAGATGACTGGAATGAAGAACACTCATCAGTAACATTTTCTTGTCCAGAAGGCTCACTGGCAGCACATTCTTGAATGCTGTATTTCATAGTGATATTTGTGGAATGTTCTTTCGGATACGTTTGCGATGAACTTTCAGAATATGAATATTCTGATAGTTTGGGAGCTTGAAAAATTTGTGGCTTGTCTGTACTTTGTTCCTTGAACGTTCTTGTTCTTTTACTTTCAGTCAAAGTAGTTTGAAGAATTCCAGTTGACGTTTCAAAGGTTTGATCTTGGCTTTGATGAGGACTTTCAGACAAGGGCATTTTTTTTGTCTTGAATGACTTTATATTCATCGCGAAATCAGCTGACTCAAGCAAAGCAAGCTCAGTTCTGGCAGTCGATGTTACTACTTGGCTGGACTTTTGCACATGCTCATCTGTTGTTATGACATCAACATTTTTGCATTTAGTTACCGTTTGACCACTGTCATCTGCTGAAACTATATTTTCAACACTTTCATCAACTGCTGCTTTATCTGTAGACTGATGACCATGAGTTGTCATTTCAGTAGTTTTGAGACCAAGTTTATGTGCTTCAGCACCTAGCACTGTAGCTTCATGTGAAGCTTGTTTCTCTCCAGCAGTATTTGGCTCTTTTTTCCATGGTGATGAAAAGCTAATTTTTGGAAATTTAAACCAACTTGCCTTTTCTTTTGGTGCGGAACTATCTTTTGTTTCTAATGCAACATTTGTCAGGGAAACTTCAGGTGTAGCTTTATTCAGACCTTTGCCCATCTTTTCCAGAACTGAAACATAAAAGGAATAAGAGAAAGGAACGTCTGAGAATTCAAATATTACTTTACGCAATCCAATATCATCTCTAAACTTCTCTGCCTTTGTCTTGTCAATGTTCATTTCAACCTAATATGGTTATCAAAATGCTTAAGTTTAAGAGGAATAAATTTTTTGCACAAAGAGTAGATGGTATCTGGAGTGAGCTGCTAGAGAAGAAACAGAAACAACATTTAAGAACCAACTGAACAGTAACTTGAATGAGCAAGTCACTGAACGCTATGAATTTAATCCAAGCAAATGGGCTGAATATAAATTGGCATGATGGCTGGCATTAAGGTTGTGAACCAAGTTCTATGACTATGACTTTCAGAATGTACATGCATTAAAACATCTAAATTGTTCATATGGACAAAAACATCTATGCCATCTTCATATGGTTTAATTTCAATTGTGCATGCTGTGCTTTCATTTTAGGTGTTTTCACATTTAATCAGGTGAGTTTATAATCTAGCAATTGATGGCAGCTCTTGACTCATAAAGTGAGTAAATCCTTTGATGACTATAAAAAGATTAAGAATATACTTGAGAGAAATCAGGAGGACAAAGAAAGAGTATGAGATGGACCTGGCAGGCAAGATTAAGGAAAATTACAAGATGTTCTATAGGTATATTAATGGTAAACGAGTGGCTAGGGAAAAAGTAGGTTCCCTTCAAGATCAGCAAGTCTGCTATAACCGGCACACCAATTGTGTGTTGGAGAACAGGGCAGGTTCAGGCATAAAAGGAAGACACTGGCTAGCGGAGCAGTCATCGATGAAGTGGTCTGAGTCAGAGTGGTAGGGCTTTGGCTCATTCAAGCTTCTGTGAGGTAAATGGACTTTGTTTTTTCCTTGCATTTTTGAGAAATAGAGAGCATGTCTGTAGAGTTAGTGCTTTACTGTGGGTGTCAGATGTGGAAATCCTGGGAATTTTCCAGTCTCCCAGAGGGCCATATCTGCATCAGGTGCATCAAGATGCAGCTCCTGAGAGAGCATGTTAGGGATCTGGAGCTGCGGCTTGATGACCTACAGCTTATTAGGGAAAATGAGCAGGAGATGGATAGGAGGTACAGGGAGATAGTCACCCTGAGGCTACAGGAGTTAGACAAGTGAGTGACTGTCAGGGAAGGGAAGGGAAGAGCTCAGATAGTAGAGAACACCCTTTTAGCCATCCCTCTCAGTAATTGTTATCCTGTTTTGGATCCTTTTGAGGGGGGGGGGTGACCTGACAGAGGATGACCATGGTGATCGAGTCTCTGGCACTGAGCCTGGTTCTGTGGTGTAGAAGGGAGAGAAGAAGATGAGGAATGCAGTAGTCATAGGAAGTGCCATAGTGAGGGGAACAGACATGAGGTTCCATCACCCTGTTAGAGATCGCCCCGTGTTGTGTTGCCTCCCAGGTGCCAGGGTATGAGATGTCTCGGATCAGGTGCAAGGTATTCTGAAGGAAGAGGGTGACCGGCCAGAAGCCTTGGTACATGTTGACACAATGACATCGGTAGAAAAAGGTCCTGAAGAGAGAATTCGGGGAGTTGGGTAGGAAGCTGAAAAGCAGGACCTCCAGGGTAGTAATGTCAGGTTGGCTGCCTGTGCCATGTGCTAACAAGCACAAGAATAGAATGATCAGACATATTAATGCATGGCTGAGAGACTGGTGTAGGGGGCAGGGCTTCGGGTTCCTGGATCACTGGGGTCTCTCCTGGGGGAGGTACGACCTGTACAAAAGGGATGGGTTACACCTGAACCCAAAGGGGTCCAATATCCTGGCACGCAAGGTTTATTAAAACTTTAATATTAGGAAGCTATTAGGGAGGGTTTAAACTAATTTGGCAGGGGGATCGGAACCAGATTGATAGGGCTGAGGAAGGGGAAAACTGAAATAAATCAAAAAATAGCGTGCAACAGAGATGATATAAAGGGCAGGCAGGAAATGAGGCTTAATCACAGCCAGTGGCATGAGTTACAGGGCAATAGAGGTGTGGTGCAGTTAAAACAGAAGGCAACAAATACTAGACTGGAAGTGTTATATTTGAATGCACACAGCAAAACTGGACAATCTTGAAATTCAGCTACAGATAGGCAAGTATGACATTGTGGCCATCTCTGAACTTGGCTAATGGATGGCTGCCATTAAGATCCGAATGTCCAAGGATATACGCTGTATCGGAAGGATGGGTTAGTAGACAGACGTGTGGCCCTGTGTATAATACTAAATTATTAGAAAGAGATGACATAGGATCAGAAGATGTAGAGTCTCTATGGGTTGAGTTGAGAAATGGAAAGGGTAAAAGGACCCTAATGGCACTGGTATACAGGCCTCCAAACAGCAGCTGAGATGTGGATTACAAATTACAGCAGGGGATAGAAAAAGCATGTCAGAAGGACAATGGCATGATAATCGTGGATTTTAACGTGGAAGTGGATTGGGAAAACCAGGCCAGTACTGGACCTCAAGAGAGAGAATTTGTAGAATGTCTAAGGGATGGCTTTTTAGAACAGCTTGTTGTTGAGCCCACTAGGGGATTGGCTGTGCTGGATTGGGTGTTGTGCAATGATCTGGAGGTGATAAGAGAGCTTAAGGTTTAGGAACCCTTAGGGAACAATGATCACAATATGATCAAGTTCACTTTGAAATTTGAGAGGGAGAACCTGAATTCCAATGTGTTGGTATTTCAGTGGAATAAGGGAAATTACAATGGCATGGGAGGGGAGCTGGCCAAGGTTGACTGGAAAAAGACACTAGCAGGAAGGACAGCAGAGCAGCAATGGCTGGAGTTTCTTCAAAAAATCAGGGAAGTGCAAGACAGATGTAATCCAAATAAGAAGAAATTTTCAAATGGAAGAAGGAGACTACCATGGCTGACAAGTGAAGTCAGAGCCAAAGTAAGAGCAAAAGAGAGGGCATACAAGGAAGCCAAAGCTAATGGGAAAATATAGAGGATTGGAAAGCTTTTAAAAACTTGCAGAAGGAAACTAAGAAGGTCATTAGGAAGGAGAAGATAAATTATGAAAAGAAGCTGGTGACTAATATCAAAGAAGATATTAAAACCTTTTTAAGTATATAAAGGGTAAAAGAGAGTTGAGGGTAGCTATAGGACCAAAAGAAAATGACTCTGGAGTTTGGACTTAATGCTGCAGGACACTGTACAATGGTTATATCATTTGTTGTTGAAGCCACACTTGGAGTACTGTGGATTGTTTTGGTCGTCCTGTTGTAGGAAACATGTGGTTAAGCTGAAAAGTGTGCTGAAAAGCTTTATGATGATGTTTCCAGGACTAGCAGGCTTGAGTTAGAGGTGTCAACTATGATATATATATTTTTTTCATTATGCTGCCTGACTTGCTGAGTTCATTTAGCAGTTTGCTTTATGTTCCACACCCCAGTTCCTAGTCTCTTGGGGCTCTCTATATTCTGTTTTAAACCCTCATTACCTATACCATTTTAAAACCTGAATGTGGTTGTTTCACTTATTTAAACACAATAAACTCCTAATGCTAGAATCTGGGGCAACATACAAGGGCTAGAGGAACTCTGCAAGTCAGGCAGCATCTTTGCACAGGAATGGATATTCATTGTTTTTGAGGCAAGACCCTTCATCTGAATGTCTGGTCCAGATAGACTTTCAAAGTCCAAATTGTCCATGCTGACCAAGATGTCCCATTCAAGCTAGTCCCATTTAACAGTATTAATCCCATAAGCTTCTAAAGCATTTCAATCCATGTATCTGTTCAATTGTCTTTTAATAATAGCAATTGTACCTGCCTCAATCACTTCCTCTGTCAGCTGATCCCATATAGATACCACACTTTGTGTTAAATTTTGCCCTTCTGGTTCCTCTTAAATCTTTCTCATTTTAAACCTTAAACCTATGGCATCTAGTTCTGATTCCCCAACCCTGGGAAGAAGACTGGATGCATCCACCCTACCTGTGGCTCTGGATTTTATACACTTTTATAAGAACACCTTTGAGCATCCTATACTCTAAGTAACAAAGCCCTAGCCTGGCCAACTTAGCCTCAAGCCTTGGCAACATCCTTGTAATTTTTTTCTGTACTACTTCCATAGCAGGATGACCAAAACTGAGAATGATACTCCAAGTGAGGCCCCACCAGCATCCTACACAACTGCACCATCTTCTCAAAACTTTTATTCTCAATGCCATGAGTTAGGAATGCCAACATGCCAAAAGCTTCTTCACTACCTTGCCCCTCTGTAACTTCACTTTTAGTGAACCATATAAATGTACTAAAAGTTCCCTCTGTTTTACAATACTATTCACAGCCCTGCCATTCACTCTAAAAGTCTTACCTTGATTGAACTTTACAAAATGCAAAACCTCACACTTACTCGAATTAAATTCCATTTGCTATTCCTCAGCCTACTTAACCAGCTTGAAAAAAAAATCCCATTATAATTTTTGATCACCTTCTTTGTCCACTATACCATTTCTTTTAGATGAAGGGACTTGATACAAAATGTCGACTGTCCATTTCCTTCCATAGATACTGCCTGACCAGCTGAGTTCCTCTAGCACTTTTTTGTGTTATCCCTTTAGTTCATCAGTACTAGGATTCTTAATATCAATATAAATGACTGAAACAAAACAGTGTGTTCTGTAGGATCCTTTGAATGTTCTTTGTATTTTGCCGATATCAAATTTTCTATAACAGGCCACTAATCCAGTTACTCCCCATTTGGAGGATGGTGGTGGTGGTGGCTGTGTGTGCATGAAATTTTAATTGAATGTTAAACTCAGGTGTTTCTGTAATGTGGTGATTTGTACAAAGCGGGATGGAGGTGTTGTATTTCAAATTGAGCTCAGGAGAAAAGTTATAAATTTTCCAGCTTTACGGAGAGAATAGATGGATGGTGGAGAGAAAAAATTCTACATTAAGTAGTGATATCAACATTCACCATAAATTGATTGATTGGTCGCCCTGTGTTGAAACATCTTCCTTAACTTCAGGTGAATTAAATTGGTCTGGACACTTAGTGTACAATAAAAGTAATATCAAAAACCAGCCTCACACATTAACTGTATTCATAATAGTTCAATGCTATAAAACTATTATATAAGGCTCAATCACTTCAACAAGATCCGAAGCAAGACTTCATTACCCATAATGTCATTTCCAACTGTGCTCCTTTGGAATTCAACATAGTTAATCAATAAATACTTTGATAAAAATAGTATAAATAAGCCAGTTTTTAAATTTGCAGACAAATCATCGCAAACTCCAAATTGTCAACACTGTCCTCATCAGAAAATGGAAAAGGAAATGTGTTTGTGTACAATCATGAAATGTACTTAATATGACAACGAGGTAGAGGGTGACAACCTTTCATGCACAGTTTAATTCCTTGGTGCGCTAGTAGCAAAAGATGTGTGCATGCATACATGCACACACTTTAGTGGGAACATTGTTTGCTACCCGTGTCACATGCTAGTGAGGCCAAAACTAGGAAAATTATAGAGTTTAATACATGGCAAAGAAGTTGGTGTAGGAGGGAGGGCATAAAATTTTTGGATTTTTGGGCTCTCTTCCAGGGAAGGTAGGACCTGCACAGAAGGGACAGTTTGCACTTGAACTGTAGGGGGACTAGTATCCTAGTGGGAAGGTTTGTTAATGCTGCACGGTGGGTTTAGACAAGCGTTGCAGGGGGTGGGAACCAAGAACAGTTAGTGGAGTGGTTCTGAAAGCAGGTGTCAGCAAGACCTCGGACAAAGTCAGGATTGAGCATGGTGCGACTAGTGTCCTGTGCTGTGTGTAGTTCAATGCAAGATGTATCATGGGAAAGGCGGATGTGCTCAGGACATGGATAAACACCTGAAATTATGACATTGTAGCCATTCAAGAGACTTGGTTGCAGGAGGGACAGAACTGGCAGCTCAATATTCTGGGGTTCCGTTGTTTTAGACGTGACAGAATGGGAGGGATTAAACGAGGAGGGCTGGCATTACTAGTCATGGCAGTGCTCTATCAGGTCAGACTTGAAAACTCAACTAGTGAGGCATTGTGGGTGGAACTGAGAAATAAGAAAGATATGACCACATTAATGGGGCTATATTACAGTGCACCCAACAGTCCAAGGGACTTAGAGGAACAAATTTGTAAAGAGATCTCAGACTTGCAAGAAACATAAGGTTGTTTTAGTAGGTGATTTTAACTTATCACATATCAGAATCAGAATCAGACTTTAATCGCTAAGTACCTGTACACATACAAGGAATTTACTTCCGGCAGATGTTGTCTCTCTGCTCATAACAGATGATAAATATAAATGAAAATATAGATTATACATACAAGTAGTGCAATTTACTGGGAATCCCATACTGTAAAAGGACTAGATGTGATAGAGTTTGTCAAATGTGTTCAGGAAAGTTTCCTTCATTAGTACGTAGAAGTCTCAATGAGAGAGAGTGTGATACTGAATCTGTTATGAAGTGACAGACGTTTGTGTAGGGGAACACTTTGCATCCAGTAACCACAATACTATTAGTTTCAAAATGAATATGCGAAAAGATAGGTCAGGTCCATGGGTTGAGATTCTAAATTGGAGAAAGGCCAGTTTCGATAGTATCAAAAATGATTTGGCAAGTGTGAATTGGGACAGGCTGTTTTCTGGCAAAGGGGTACTTGGAAAGTGGGAGGCCTTCAAAAATAAAATTTTGAAAGTACAAAGCTTATCTGTGCAAGTCAGAATAAAAGGTAAAGTTAACAAATGTCAGGGACCTCGGTTTTCAAGGTTAATGAGATCCTGGTTAAGAGAAAAAAGAACGTGCATAGGAGGTATAGGTGGGTAGGAACAAATAAACTGCTTATGGAGTACAATAAATGCAAGAGAACACTTAAGAAAAAAATCAGGAAGACTAAAAGAAGGCATGAAGTTGCTCTAACAGACAAGGTGAAAGATAATCTTAAGGGATTTTACAGGTATGTTAAGAGCAAAAGGATTGCAAGGGATAAAATTAGTGCTCTGGAAGAATAAAATAGTAATCCATATGTGGAACAAAACAGATAGGGAAAATCATAAGTGCATTCTTTGCATCTATATTTACTCGAGAGATGGATAGAGTCGATAGAAGTGAGGCAAAGCGGCATCAACTTCATGAACCCTGTATAGATTATAGAGGAGGAGATGTTTGCTACCCTGAGGCAAATCAGGGTGGACAGTCCCCAGGGCCTGACAAGGTGTTCCCTTGTACCCTACAGGAGGTAAGTGCAGAAATAGCTGGGGCCCTTACAGAGATAATTAAAACAGCCTTAAGAACAGGAGAGGTACCAGCAGATTGCAGGGTAGCCAATGTTAATTGGAGGATAGCCAATGGAAAACCAGGAAATTATAAGCTGGTCAGTCTGATATCAGTTGTGGGAAAGTTATTGGAAGGTATTCTAAGTGACCAGATATACAAGTATCTAAATAGACATGGACTGATTAAAGATAGCCAGCATAGCTTTGTGTGTGGTAGATCATGTCTAAGCAATCTCAAAGAGCTTTTCAAGGAAATTACAAGGAAAGAGGATGAAGGCAAGGCATTGAATGTTGTCTACATGGACTTTAGCACAAGGGAGCTCGATTTCAATGTTTAAGAGTAGTTTGGATAGGCACATGGATAGTAAGAGTATGGAAGGTTATGACCCAGTGCAAATTGATGGGAGTAGGCAGTCTGAATGGTTTTAGCATGGACCATCTGGGCTGAAGGTCCTGTTTCTGTGTTGTAGTTCTCTATGACTCTAATCCTCAGTAGGGTTAAGAAACTGCAAGGGAAAAGTCCTCTAATGGGAATTATATACAGGCCTCTGAACAGTTGCCAGGATGTGGGATACAAATTAAAATGTGAATAGAAAAGGCATGTAAAAGGGCAATGTTGTGACCATCATGGCGGATTTCAATATGATTGTAATTAGGGAAAATCAGGTTGGGGCTGGATGCCAAGAGAAGAAATGTGTAGAAAACCAACAAGATGGCTTTTAAGAGAAACTTGTAGTCGAGCCCCTGAGGGAAAAGACAATTCTAGATTGGGTTTTGTGTAATGAACCATATTTAATTAGAGAGCTTATGGTAAAGGAACCCTTGAGAAGCAATGATCATAATATGCAGGAATTCACCTAAGAGGGAGAAGCTAAAATCAGATGCATCGGTATTACAGTTGAGTAAAGGTAACTACAGAGGCATGACAGAGGAGCTAGCCACATTTGATTGGAAGGGGACTCAAACAGGGATGGACGGTAGAGCAGCAAAGATTGGAGTTTCTGGGAATATTTTGGAAGATTCAGGATTGGCTCATTCCAAAAATGAAGAAGCATTATAAAGCAGGGGTTCACAACCTGGGTTCCTTGGATCCCTTGGTTAATGGTAAGGCTCCATGGCATAAAAAAGGTTGGGAACCTTTCTAAAGTGAGTATAAGGTAACCGTGGCTGAAAAGAGAAGCCAAAGGCAGCAGGAAAGCAAAAGTGAAGGCATAGAATATAATAAAAATTAATGGGAAGCTTTTAAAAACCAACAGAAGACAACTGTAACAAAAGTTTTTTTCAAGTGTATAAGGAGTATAAGCAGTGGACATCGGACCACTGGAAAATGACACTATAGAGGCAGTAATAGGGATCAATCAAATGTTGGACAAACTGAATAAGTATTTTGTGTCAGTCCTCACTGTGGAAAAGACCAACAGCATGTCAGAAATTTGGGAGTGTCGGGACAGAAGTGAGCTTGGTCACTAATACTAAGGAGAAGGCGCTTGGAGGCACATGATAAAATAGACTGAAGTCAGTATGGTTTCTTAAGGGGAAATCTTGCCTTACAAATCTCTTGGAATTCTTTGAGGAAATACCAGGCAGGATAGACAAAGGAGTGTTAATGGATGTTGCTTACTTGGATTTTCAGAAGACCTTCGACAAGGTGCCAAACATAAGGCTATTAAACATGACAACAGCACATGATATGCAACAAAGATATCAGTATAAGGCAAAGATACCAGATACTGGCAGAAGGCAAAGAATGGGAATTAAGGGGGTCTTTTCTGGTTAGCTACCAGTGACTACTGGTGTTCTGCTGTGTTCAGTGTAGGGTCTATTTTCCACATTGTATGCTAATGATCTAGATGATGCAAGTGATGGCTATTTGACCAAGTTTGTGTGTGATGCAAAGATGGGAAGCTTATGTTGAGCAAGCAGGGAGTCTGCAGAAGGACTTGGACAGAGAATGGGCAAAGAGGTGGCATATGGAATCCAGTGCAGTGTTGGGTTATGTACTTTGGAAGAAGGAATAAATACATCAACTATTTTCTAAATAGAGAAGGGGGGTGAATTCAGAAATCGAAGGTGCAAAGGGATTTGGGAGATCTAGTGCAGGACTCCCTAAAGATTAACGTGCAGGGTTGAATCCTTAGTAAGGGAGGCAAATGCATTCATTAGCAATCATTTCAAGATGACTAGAATATAAAAGCATGAATGCAATGCTGAAATATTGGTCAGACCACATTTGGTTTTGTTTTGGATCCAATATGAAAGGATGTGCTGGCATTAGAAAGGGTCGAGAGATGGTTTATGTGAATGATCCTCAAAAAGAAAGGGTTAACATATGAGGGACGTTTGATGGCTCTGGGCCTGTACTCACCAGAGTTTAGAAGAATGAGGTGGGAGCTTATTGATCCCACTAAATATTGAACAGCAAAGACAGAGTGAATGTGGAGATGATGTTTAAAATAGCGGCATTGTCTAAGAACACATAGCACAGCCACAAAATATTGCAGAAGGATGTCTCTTTAAAGCAGAGAAAAGAAGGGATTTCCTTAACCAGAGGATTGTGAATCTGTGGATTTCATTGCCACAGATGGCGCTGGAGTACCCTTGAAGTGACAGTTGTTGATTTGAATGGGTGTAAAAGCTTATGTGAAAAAGGCAGGGGAATAGGATTCAGAGATAAAATAAATCAACCATGATAGAAAAGTGGATCACATTTGATAAGCTGAATGGCCTAATTCTGCTACTACATCTTATGGTATTAATTCCAATGTCCCATTATGAACCACTGTGTCTATTGTTGGTACTTAGCCTCCAAATTTAAAAAATTAGATTATATGAATATCAGTACCTGGTTCTTTGGCAGGATCTGAGTCTTCCTTTGGTGTTGTAAAGCCAAAATCCACATCTGGAAATGTAAATGTAGAAACTCCAGATGACTGCACTTTAACCTCTGGCATTTTCAGATTATCTCCATCCACGATGTTAACATCCATTGAATCCGTATGCACACTCAGTCTTGCTGCTTCAACATTAAGGCCTGGGCTTTTGAAGCCCATTGGCAAACTTGCAGTCTCACTTTTTGTTGCAATATCAGGGGGAATAATTCCAAATTTTGGCAATTTAAATTTCGCAATTTTTATTTTTCCTCTGCTTCCTTCGTCTTCCTCAACAGAGCTGTCGATACAAGCTTCAGATTGCAAAGGCAAGACTTCAACAGTTTCACATTTAACATTCAAAACAGGTGAAGTTCCAACACTTGGCATTTTAAATTTAGAGGGTTTTATTTTCTCACCTTTCCCATCACTTTCCAAGTCCAGAGCGTCTACATCTAATCCACAATACGGAGCAACCACATCAATCATTTCACCCCGTACTTCAACTTCAGACGAATCAACACGAGGTTCACTCTCTGGAGCGGACACTTCAAGCACTTCGCTCTCAACGTCCACTTCAGGTTTTGTCAATAAAACTGCATCAAGGTCGAATGTACATTCCGCCTTTGGAACACATACATGTGTTGATGGCTTTTCAACCTTGTGCATTTTTAAGCTGATATCCGGAGCCTCCACATGTATACCTCCAACACCAATTTCACCCTCTATCTTACCTGTTTGTAGCTCGGCTTCTGAAATTTTAATGTCAGCATCATATTTTAGGAGAGTAACTTTGGGCAAGTTGATATCAATGCTTGTTTTTGGGTCTTTAATATATGATTCAGAAATTTCAACTTTTCGGACATTCATATTCCTGCTTTTGCCTTCAATATCCACTTCTGATGAATCTACGTCAAGTTCACACTCTGGAGCGGACACTTCAAGCATTTTGTCCTCTATCTCCACTTCAGGCTTTGTCATGGAAACATCTATGTCTGGCTTCTTCACGTCCAAATCCAACTCTGGACCTTTGAGTTTGGGAAGAGATATTCCAAATGAAGGCATTTTCATAGATGGCATTTTAAACTTCCCACCACGGCCTTTCAGCTTCCCTTCGTGCGATTCAATATCCACATCTATTTCTGGTGCCTGGATGTCAGCACTAATGGTTTGTTGATCTATTGACATTTCTGGTGCAGAAACATCAACATCAGGCTTCTCTACGGATACATTAATGTCAGCTTTACCTTCCAACTTTGGCATAGATATATCTGTTGATGGCTTTTCTACCTTTGGCATTTTTAGACTGACTTCCGGAGCCTCCACATGTATACCTCCGACACCAATTTCACCTTCTAACTTACCAGGTTGTATATCAGCTTCTGGAATTTTAATATCAGCATCCAGTTTTGGGAGAGTAATATCAGTTTTTGGCAAGCTGACATCAAGACTCATTTTTGGAGCTTTAATATCAGGTGCAGAAATTCCAAATTTTGGCACTTTAAATTTTGGGAACTTCATTTTCCCTCTTTTGCCTTCAATATCCACTTGCGATGAATCTAAATCAAGTTCACACTCTGGAGCGGACACTTCAGGCATTTTGTCCTCTATCTCCACTTCAGGCATTGTCATGGAAACATCTATGTCTGGCTTCTTCACGTCCAAATCTATGTCTGGACCTTTGAATTTGGGAAGAGTTATTCCAAATGAAGGCATTTTCATGGATGGCATTTTAAACTTTCCACCACGACCTTTCAGCTTCCCTTCGTCAGATTCAATTTCCACATCTAATTCTGGTGCCTGGATGTCAGCTCCAATGCTTTGTTGATCTATTGACATTTCTGGTGCAGAAACATCAACATCAGGCTTGTCTACGGATACATTAATGTCAGCTTTACCTTCCAACTTTGGCATAGATATATCTGTTGATTGCTTTTCTACCTTTGGCATTTTCAGACTGAATTCCGGAGCCTCCACATGTATACCTCCGACACCAATTTCACCTTCTAACTTACCAGGTTGTATATCGGCTTCTGGAATTTTAATATCAGCATCCAGTTTTGGGAGAGTAATATCAGTTTTTGGCAAGCTGACATCAAGACTCATTTTTGGAGCTTTAATATCAGGTGCAGAAATTCCAAATTTTGGCACCTTAAATTTTGGGAACTTCATTTTCCCTCTTTTGCCTTCAATATCCACTTGCGATGAATCTAAATCAACTTCACACTCTGGAGCGGACACTTCAGGCATTTTGTCCTCTATCTCCACTTCAGGCTTTGTCATGGAAACATCTATGTCTGGCTTCTTCACGTCCAAATCCACCTCTGGACCTTTGAATTTGGGAAGAGTTATTCCAAATGAAGACATTTTCATGGATGGCATTTTAAACTTCCCACCATGGCCTTTAATCTTCGCATCGTGAGATTCAATATCCACATCTATTTCTGGTGCCTGGATGTCAGCTCCAATAGTTTGTTGATCTATTGATATTCCTGTTGTGGAAACATCAACATCAGGCTTCTCTACAGCTACATTAATGTCAGCTTTACCTTCCACATTTGGCATAGATATATCTGTTGATGGCTTTTCTACCTTTGGCATTTTTAGACTGACTTCCGGAGCCTCCACATGTATACCTCCGACACCAATTTCACCTTCTAACTTGCCAGGTTGTATATCGGCTTCTGGAATTTTAATATCAGTTTCAAGTTTCGGAAGAATAATATCAGCTTTTGGTAAGCTGACATCAAGACTCATTTTTGGAGCTTCAATATCTGGTGCAGAAATTCCAAATTTTGGCACTTTAAATTTTGGGAGCTTCATTTTCCCTCCTTTGCCTTCAATATCGACATGCGAAGCATCTGCATCAAGTTCACACTCGGGAGCGGAGACTTCAAGCATTTTGTCCTCCATCTCCACTTCAGGCATTGTCATGGAAACATCTATGTCTGGCTTCTTCACGTCCAAATCCACCTCTGGACCTTTGAATTTGGGAAGAGTTATTCCAAATGAAGGCTTTTTCATGGATGGCATTTTAAACTTCCCACTATGCCCTTTAATCTTGCCATCGTGAGATTCAATATCCACATCTATTTCTGGTGCCTGGATGTCAGCTCCAATAGTTTGTTGATCTATTGATATTCCTGTTGTGGAAACATCAACATCAGGCTTCTCTACAGCTATATTAATGTCAGCTTTACCTTTCACCTTTGGCATAGATATATCTGCTGATGGCATTTCTGCCTTTGGCAGGTTTAGACTGACTTCCGGAGCCTCCAAATGTAAACCTCCAACACCAATTCCACCTTCTAACTTGCCAGGTTGTATATCGGCTTCTGGAATTTTAATATCAGTTTCAAGTTTTGGGAGAGTAATATCAGCTTTTGGCAAGCTGACATCAAGACTCATTTTTGGAGCTTTAATATCTGGTGCAGAAATTCCAAATTTTGGCACATTAAATTTTGGAAACTTCATTTTCCCTCCTTTGCCTTTAATATCCACTTCTGATGAATCTACATCAAGTTCACACTCTGGAGCGGACACTTCAAGCATCCTGTCCTCTATCTCCACTTCAGGCTTTGTCATGGAAACATCTATGTCTGGCTTCTTCACATCCACATCCACCTCTGGACCTTTGAATTTGGGAAGAGTTATTCCAAATGAAGGCATTTTCATGGATGGCATTTTAAACTTCCCACCATGGCCTTTAATCTTCGCATCGAGAGATTCAATATCCACATCTATTTCTGGTGCCTGGATGTCAGCTCCAATAGTTTGTTGATCTATTGATATTTCTGTTGTGGAAACATCAACATCAGGCTTCTCTACAGCTACATTAATGTCAGCTTTACCTTTCACCTTTGGCATAGATATATCTGCTGATGGCATTTCTACCTTTGGCATTTTTAGACTGACTTCCGGAGCCTCCACATGTATACCTCCGACACCAATTTCACCTTCTAACTTGCCAGGTTGTATATCGGCTTCTGGAATTTTAATGTCAGTTTCAAGTTTCGGGAGAGTAATATCAGCTTTTGGTAAGCTGACATCAAGACTCATTTTTGGAGCTTTAATATCTGGTGCAGAAATTCCAAATTTTGGCACTTTAAATTTTGGGAGCTTCATTTTCCCTCCTTTGCCTTCAATGTCGACATGCGAAGCATCTACATCAAGTTCACACTCTGGAGCGGAGACTTCAAGCATTTTGTCCTCCATCTCCACTTCAGGCATTGTCATGGAAACATCTATGTCTGGCTTCTTCACGTCCAAATCCACCTCTGGACCTTTGAATTTGGGAAGAGTTATTCCCAATGAAGGCATTTTCATGGATGGCATTTTAAACTTCCCACCATGGCCTTTAATCTTCGCATCGTGAGATTCAATAGCCACATCTATTTCTGGTGCCTGGATGTCAGCTCCAATAGTTTGTTGATCTATTGATATTCCTGTTGTGGAAACATCAACATCAGGCTTCTCTACAGCTACATTAATGTCAGCTTTACCTTCCACATTTGGCATAGATATATCTGTTGATGGCTTTTCTACCTTTGGCATTTTTAGACTGACTTCCGGAGCCTCCACATGTATACCTCCGACACCAATTTCACCTTCTAACTTGCCAGGTTGTATATCGGCTTCTGGAATTTTAATGTCAGTTTTAAGTTTCGGGAGAGTAATATCAGCTTTTGGTAGGCTGACATCAAGACTCATTTTTGGAGCTTTAATATCTGGTGCAGAAATTCCAAATTTTGGCACATTAAATTTTGGAAACTTCATTTTCCCTCCTTTGCCTTTAATATCCACTTCTGATGAATCTACATCAAGTTCACACTCTGGAGCGGAGACTTCAAGCATTTTGTCCTCCATCTCCACTTCAGGCATTGTCATGGAAACATCTATGTCTGGCTTCTTCACGTCCAAATCTATGTCTGGACCTTTGAATTTGGGAAGAGTTATTCTCAATGAAGGCATTTTCATGAATGGCATTTTAAACTTTCCACCATGACCTTTCAGCTTCCCTTCGTCAGATTCAATATCCACATCTATTTCTGGTGCCTGGATGTCAGCTCCAATAGTTTGTTGATCTATTGATATTTCTGTTGTGGAAACATCAACATCAGGCTTCTCTACAGCTACATTAATGTCAGCTTTACCTTCCACATTTGGCATAGATATATCTATTGATGGCTTTTCTACCTTTGGCATTTTTAGACTGACTTCCGGAGCCTCCAAATGTATACCTCCAACACCAATTCCACCTTCTAACTTGCCAGGTTGTATATCGGCTTCTGGAATTTTAATATCAGTTTCAAGTTTTGGGAGAGTAATATCAGCTTTAGGCAAGCTGACATCAAGACTCATTTTTGGAGCTTTAATATCTGGTGCAGAAATTCCAAATTTTGGCACATTAAATTTTGGAAACTTCATTTTCCCTCCTTTGCCTTTAATATCCACTTCTGATGAATCTACATCAAGGTCACACTCTGGAGCGGACACTTCAAGCATCCTGTCCTCTATCTCCACTTCAGGCTTTGTCATGGAAACATCTATGTCTGGCTTCTTCACATCCACATCCACCTCTGGACCTTTGAATTTGGGAAGAGTTATTCCAAATGAAGGCTTTTTCATGGATGGCATTTTAAACTTCCCACCATGGCCTTTAATCTTCGCATCGAGAGATTCAATATCCACATCTATTTCTGGTGCCTGGATGTCAGCTCCAATAGTTTGTTGATCTTTTGATATTCCTGTTGTGGAAACATCAACATCAGGCTTCTCTACAGCTACATTAATGTCAGCTTTACCTTTCATCTTTGGCATAGATATATCTGCTGATGGCATTTCTACCTTTGGCATTTTTAGACTTACTTCCGGAGCCTCCACATGTATACCTCCGACACCAATTTCACCTTCTAACTTGCCAGGTTGTATATCGGCTTCTGGAATTTTAATGTCAGTTTCAAGTTTTGGGAGAGTAATATCAGCTTTTGGTAAGCTGACATCAAGACTCATTTTTGGAGCTTTAATATCTGGTGCAGAAATTCCAAATTTTGGCACTTTAAATTTTGGGAGCTTCATTTTCCCTCCTTTGCCTTCAATGTCGACATGCGAAGCATCTACATCAAGTTCACACTCTGGAGCGGAGACTTCAAGCATTTTGTCCTCCATCTCCACTTCAGGCATTGTCATGGAAACATCTATGTCTGGCTTCTTCACGTCCAAATCTATGTCTGGACCTTTGAATTTGGGAAGAGTTATTCCCAATGAAGGCATTTTCATGGATGGCATTTTAAACTTTCCACCATGACCTTTCAGCTTCCCTTCGTCAGATTCAATATCCACATCTATTTCTGGTGCCTGGATGTCAGCTCCAATAGTTTGTTGATCTATTGATATTCCTGTTGTGGAAACATCAACATCAGGCTTCTCTACAGCTACATTAATGTCAGCTTTACCTTCCACATTTGGCATAGATATATCTGTTGATGGCTTTTCTACCATTGGCATTTTTAGACTGACTTCCGGAGCCTCCACATGTATACCTCCGACACCAATTTCACCTTCTAACTTGCCAGGTTGTATATCGGCCTCTGGAATTTTAATGTCAGTTTCAAGTTTCGGGAGAGTAATATCAGCTTTTGGTAAGCTGACATCAAGGCTCATTTTTGGAGCATTAATATCTGGTGCAGAAATTCCAAATTTTGGCACTTTAAATTTTGGGAGCTTCATTTTCCCTCCTTTGCCTTCAATATCGACATGCGAAGCATCTGCATCAAGTTCACACTCTGGAGCAGAGACTTCAAGCATTTTGTCCTCCATCTCCACTTCAGGCATTGTCATGGAAACATCTCTGTCTGGCTTCTTCACGTCCAAATCCACCTCTGGACCTTTGAATTTGGGAAGAGTTATTCCAAATGAAGGCTTTTTCATGGATGGCATTTTAAACTTCCCACTATGCCCTTTAATCTTGCCATCGTGAGATTCAATATCCACATCTATTTCTGGTGCCTGGATGTCAGCTCCAATAGTTTGTTGATCTATTGATATTCCTGTTGTGGAAACATCAACATCAGGCTTCTCTACAGCTACATTAATGTCAGCTTTACCTTCCACATTTGGCATAGATATATCTGTTGATGGCTTTTCTACCTTTGGCATTTTTAGACTGACTTCCGGAGCCTCCACATGTATACCTCCGACACCAATTTCACCTTCTAACTTGCCAGGTTGTATATCGGCTTCTGGAATTTTAATGTCAGTTTTAAGTTTCGGGAGAGTAATATCAGCTTTTGGTAGGCTGACATCAAGACTCATTTTTGGAGCTTTAATATCTGGTGCAGAAATTCCAAATTTTGGCACTTTAAATTTTGGGAGCTTCATTTTCCCTCCTTTGCCTTCAATATCGACATGCGAAGCATCTGCATCAAGTTCACACTCTGGAGCAGAGACTTCAAGCATTTTGTCCTCCATCTCCACTTCAGGCATTGTCATGGAAACATCTATGTCTGGCTTCTTCACGTCCAAATCCACCTCTGGACCTTTGAATTTGGGAAGAGTTATTCCAAATGAAGGCTTTTTCATGGATGGCATTTTAAACTTCCCACTATGCCCTTTAATCTTGCCATCGTGAGATTCAATATCCACATCTATTTCTGGTGCCTGGATGTCAGCTCCAATAGTTTGTTGATCTATTGATATTCCTGTTGTGGAAACATCAACATCAGGCTTCTCTACAGCTACATTAATGTCAGCTTTACCTTTCACCTTTGGCATAGATATATCTGCTGATGGCATTTCTGCCTTTGGCAGGTTTAGACTGACATCCGGAGCCTCCAAATGTATACCTCCGACACCAATTCCACCTTCTAACTTGCCAGGTTGTATATCGGCTTCTGGAATTTTAATATCAGTTTCAAGTTTTGGGAGAGTAATTTCAGCTTTTGGCAAGCTGACATCAAGACTCATTTTTGGAGCTTTAATATCTGGTGCAGAAATTCCAAATTTTGGCACATTAAATTTTGGAAACTTCATTTTCCCTCCTTTGCCTTT